>NW_025048645.1:0-296371 GCF_018831695.1 Puntigrus tetrazona
AACGTCCAGACATCCAAGCACACAGACTAACCCCTTAACAGTAACACATTACTTGGCATGATTTTATTCAGTAAAGGCCTGGGCCCCACAGACTCACCCATTACTATAACATTATTAGGGGCATGATCTTGGCCGGTTAAGTGTGACTTCTCGTGAGGCTTTCCCATTCGACCATGGTAACCCTGGAAGAAGTTTTTAAGCGTTCAAAACCTAAGTCCAGACATCCAGGCGCTTCACCCAGGCGATATTGGCGGTTTAAGTGCGATTTCTCGGACGATAATGCACTCGACCATGGTAGCCCTGGAACAAATATTTGAGCGTTCAAAACCTACGTCCAGACATCCAGGCTCACAGACTAACCCCATAACAGTAACACATTACTGGGCATAATTTTATTCAATAAATGCATGGGC
Organism: Puntigrus tetrazona; assembly: GCF_018831695.1. Taxonomy (NCBI): domain Eukaryota; kingdom Metazoa; phylum Chordata; class Actinopteri; order Cypriniformes; family Cyprinidae; genus Puntigrus; species Puntigrus tetrazona. Next base: position 414 of record NW_025048645.1, read on the forward strand.
CCACAAACTCACTCCATTACTATAACACTAATAGGGCATGATCTTGGCGGTTAAGTGTGACTTCGTAGGCTTTCCCACTCGACCATATTAACCCTGGAAGAAATTTTTAAGCGTTCAAAACCTAAATCCAGACATCCAGGCTCACAGACAAACCCCATAACAGCAACACATTACTGGGCATGAATTTATTCAGTAAAGGCTTGGGCCCACAGATTCAACCCATTACTATTAAACTTTTATGGGCATGAGCTTGACAGAGTTAAGAGTGACTTCTCGTGAGGCTTTCCGCTTCGACCATGGTAACCCTGGAAGAAATTTTTAAGCGTTCAAAACCTAAGTCCAGACATCCAGGTGATATTGTCCGGTTTAAGTGCGACTTCTCGGACGCTAATCCACTCGATCATGGTAACCCTGTAACAAATGTTTGAGCGTTCAAAACCTACATCCAGACATCCAGGCGCTTCATCCAGTCGATATTGGCCGATTTAAGTGCGACTTCTCAGACGCTTAACCACTCGACCATGGTAACCCTGGAACAAATTTTTGAGCATTCAAAACCTACGTCCAGACATCCAGGCTCACAGACTAATCCCATAACAGTAACACATTACTGGGCATGATTTTATTCAGTAAAGGCCTGGACCCACAAACTCACCCCAATACTACAACATTATTATGGGCATGATCTTGGCCGACTTAAGTCTGACTTCTCGTAGGCTTTCCCACTCGACCATGATTACCCTGGAAGAAATTTTTAAACGTTCAAAATCTAAATCCAGACATCCAGGCTCACAGACTAACCCCATAACAGTAACACATTACTGGGCATGATTTTATTCAGTAAAGGCCCTGTATTACAGTTTTCTTAAAGGTCTGGGCCCACAAACTCACCCCATTACTATAAAACTTTAAAGGGCATGATCTTGACAGGGTTAAGAGTGACTTCTCATAGGCTTTCCCACTCGACCATGGTAACCCTGGAAGACATTTTTAAGCATTCAAAACCTAAGTCCAGACATCCAGGGGCTTCATCCAGGCGCTTCATCCAGTCGATATTGGCCGGTTTAAGTGCGACTTCTCGGACGCTTATCCACTGACCATGGTAACCCTGGAACAAATTTTTGAGCATTCAAAACCTACGTCCCAGACATCCAGGCTCACAGACTAATCTCATAACAGTAACACATTACTGGGCATGATTTTATTCAGTAAAGGCCTGGACCCACAAACTCACCCCAATACTACAACATTATTATGGGCATGATATTGGCCGACTTAAGTGTGACTTCTCGTGGCTTTCCCACTCGACCATGGTTACCCTGGAAGAAATTTTTAAACGCTCAAAATCTAAATCCAGACATCCAGGCTCACAGACTAACCCCATAACAGTAACACATACTGGGCATGATTTTATTCAGTAAAGGCCCTGTATTACAGTTTTCTTTGAGGCCTGGGCCCACAAACTCACCCCATTACTATAAAACTTTAAAGGGCATGATCTTGACAGGGTTAAGAGTGACTTCTCATAGGCTTTCCCACTGACCATGGTAACCCTGGAAGAAATTTTTAAGCGTTCAAAACCTAAGTCCAGACATCCAGGGCTTCATCCAGGCGATATTGGCCGGTTTAAGTGCAACTCTTGGATGCTAATCCACTCACCATGGTAACCCTGGAACAAATATTTGAGCATTCAAAACCTACGTCCAGATATCCAGGCTCTAGACTAACCCCATAACAGCAAGACATTACTGGGCATGATTTTATTCACTAAAGGCCCTGTATTACAGTTTTCTCTTCAAGGCCTGGGCCCACAAACTCACCCCAGTACTATAACACTTTCAAGGGCATGATCTTTGTCGGGTTTATTTTATTCAGTAAAGGCCTGAGCCCACAGACTCACCCCATTACTATAACAATATTATGGGCATGATCTTGGCCGGTTTAAGTGTGACTTCTCGTAGTCTTTCCCACTCAACAATGGCAACCCAGGAAGAAATATTCAAGCATTCAAAACCTACGTCCAGACATACAGGCTCACAGACTAACCCCATAACAGTAACACATTACTGGGCATGATTTTATTCAGTAAAGGCCCTGTATTACAGTTTTCCTTAAGGCTTGGGCCCACAAACTCACTCCATTACTATAACACTAATAGGGGCATGATCTTGGCCGGGTTAAGTGTGACTTCTGTGAGGCTTTCCCACTCGACCATATTAACCCTGGAAGAAATTTTTAAGCTGCTCAAAACCTAAATCCAGACATCCAGGCTCACAGACAAACCCCATAACAGCAACACATTACTGGGCATGAATTTATTCAGTAAAGGCCTGGGCCCACAGATTCAACCCATTACTATTAAACTTTTATGGGCATGAGCTTGACAGAGTTAAGAGTGACTTCTCGTCGGCTTTCCCGCTCGACCATGGTAACCCTGGAAGAAATTTTTAAGCGTTCAAAACCTAAGTCCAGACATCCAGGCGATATTGTCCGGTTTAAGTGCGACTTCTCGGACGCTAATCCACTCGACCATGGTAACCCTGTAACAAATGTTTGAGCGTTCAAAACCTACATCCAGACATCCAGGAGCTTCTTCCAGTCGATAATGGCCGGTTTAAGTGCTACTTCTCGGACGCTTATCCACTCGACCATGGTAACCCTGGAACAAATTTTTGAGCATTCAAAACCTACGTCCAGACATCCAGGCTCACAGACTAATCCCATAACAGTAACACATTACTGGGCATGATTTTCTTCAGTAAAGGCCTGGACCCACAAACTCACCCCAATACTACAACATTATTATGGGCATGATCTTGGCCGACTTAAGTCTGACTTCTCGTAGGCTTTCCCACTCGACCATGATTACCCTGGAAGAAATTTTTAAACGTTCAAAATCTAAATCCAGACATCCAGGCTCACAGACTAACCCCATAACAGTAACACATTACTGGGCATGATTTTATTCAGTAAAGGCCCTGTATTACAGTTTTCTTTAAGGCCTGGGCCCACAAACTCACCCCATTACTATAAAACTTTAAAGGGCATGATCTTGACAGGGTTAAGAGTGACTTCTCATAGGCTTTCTCACTCGACCATGGTAACCCTGAAAGAAATTTTTAAGCGTTCAAAACCTAAGTCCAGACATCCAGGAGCTTCATCCAGGCGCTTCTTCCAAGCGATATTGGCCGGTTTAAGTGCAACTCTTTGGATGCTAATCCACTCGACCATGGTAACCCTGGAACAATTATTTGAGCATTCAAAACCTACGTCCAGATATCCAGGCTCTAGACTAACCCCATAACAGCAAGACATTACTGGGCATGATTTTATTCACTAAAGGCCCTGTATTACAGTTTTCTTCAAGGCCTGGGCCCACAAACTCACCCCAGTACTATAACACTTTCAAGGGCATGATCTTTGTCGGGTTTATTTTATTCAGTAAAGGCCTGAGCCCACAGACTCACCCCATTACTATAACAATATTATGGGCATGATCTTGGCCGGTTTAAGTGTGACTTCTCGTAGTCTTTCCCACTCAACAATGGCAACCCTGGAAGAAATATTCAAGCATTCAAAACCTACGTCCAGACATACAGGCTCACAGACTAAGCCCATAACAGTAACACATTACTGGGCATGGTTTTATTCAGTAAAGGCCCTGTATTACAGTTTTCCTTAAGGCTTGGGCCCACAAACTCACTCCATTACTATAACACTAATAGGGGCATGATCTTGGCCGGGTTAAGTGTGACTTCTCGTAGGCTTTCCCACTCAACCATATTAACCCTGGAAGAAATTTTTAAGCGTTCAAAACCTAAATCCAGACATCCAGGCTCACAGACAAACCCCATAACAGCAACACATTACTGGGCATGAATTTATTCAGTAAAGGCCTGGGCCCACAGATTCAACCCATTACTATTAAACTTTTATGGGCATGAGCTTGACAGAGTTAAGAGTGACTTCTCGTAGGCTTTCCCGCTCGACCATGGTAACCCTGGAAGAAATTTTTAAGCGTTCAAAACCTAAGTCCAGACATCCAGGTGATATTGTCCGGTTTAAGTGCGACTTCTCGGACGCTAATCCACTCGATCATGGTAACCCTGTAACAAATGTTTGAGCATTCAAAACCTACATCCAGACATCCAGGCGCTTCATCCAGTCGATATTGGCCGATTTAAGTGCGACTTCTCAGACGCTTATCCACTCGACCATGGTAACCCTGGAACAAATTTTTGAGCATTCAAAACCTACGTCCAGACATCCAGGCTCACAGACTAATCCCATAACAGTAACACATTACTGGGCATGATTTTATTCAGTAAAGGCCCTGTATTACAGTTTTCTTTAAGGCCTGGGCCCACAAACTCACCCATTACTATAAAACTTTAAAGGGCATGATCTTGACAGGGTTAAGTGTGACTTCTCATAGGCTTTCTCACTCGACCATGGTAACCCTGGAAGAAATTTTTAAGCATTCAAAACCAAAGTCCAGACATCCAGGGCCTTCATCCAGTTGATATTGGCCGGTTTAAGTGCAACTCTTTGGATGCTAATCCACTCGACCATGGTAACCCTGGAACAAATATTTGAGCATTCAAAACCTACGTCCAGATATCCAGGCTCTAGACTAACCCCATAACAGCAAGACATTACTGGGCATGATTTTATTCACTAAAGGCCCTGTATTACAGTTTTCTTCAAGTCCTGGGCCCACAAACTCACCCCAGTACTATAACACTTTCAAGGGCATGATCTTTGTCGGGTTTATTTTATTCAGTAAAGGCCTGAGCCCACAGACTCACCCCATTACTATAACACTATTATGGGCATGATCTTGGCCGGTTTAAGTGTGACTTCACGTAGTCTTTCCCACTCAACAATGGCAACCCTGGAAGAAATATTCAAGCATTCAAAACCTACGTCCAGACATACAGGCTCACAGACTAACCCCATAACAGTAACACATTACTGGGCATGATTTTATTCAGTAAAGGCCCTGTATTACAGTTTTCCTTAAGGCTTGGGCCCACAAACTCACTCCATTACTATAACACAAATAGGGGCATGATCTTGGCCGGTTTATGTGACTTCTCGTAGGCTTTCCCACTCGACCATATTAACCCTGGAAGAAATTTTTAAGCATTCAAAACCTAAATCCAGACATCCAGGCAGACAGACAAACCCCATAACAGCAACACATTACTGGGCATGATTTTAATCAGTAAAGGCCTGGGCCCCACAGATTCAACCCATTACTATTAAACTTTTATGGGCATGATCTTGACAGTGTTAAAAGTGACTTCTCGTAGGCTTTCCGCTCGACCATTGTAACCCTGGAAGAAATTTTTAAGCATTCAAAACCTAAGTCCAAACATCCAGGCGATATTGTCCGGTTTAAGTGCGACTTCTCGGACGCTAATCCACTCGACCATGGTAACCCTGTAACAAATGTTTGAGCGTTCAAAACCTACATCCAGACATCCAGGCGCTTCATCCAGTCGATATTGGCCGGTTTAAGTGCGACTTCTCGGACGCTTATCCACTCGACCATGGTAACCCTGGAACAAATTTTTGAGCATTCAAAACCTACGTCCAGACATCCAGGCTCACAGACTAATCCCATAACAGTAACACATTACTGGGCATGATTTTATTCAGTAAAGGCCTGGACCCACAAACTCACCCCAATACTACAACATTATTATGGGCATGATCTTGGCTGACTTAAGTGTGACTTCTCGTAGGCTTTCCCACTCGACCATGGTTACCCTGGAAGAAATTTTTAAACATTCAAAATCTAAATCCAGACATCCAGGCTCACAGACTAGCCCCATAACAATAACACATTACTGGGCATGATTTTATTCAGTAAAGGCCCTGTATTACAGTTTTCTTTAAGGCCTGGGCCCACAAACTCACCCCATTACTATAAAACTTTAAAGAGCATGATCTTGACAGGGTTAAGAATGACTTCTCACAGGCTTTCCCACTCGACCATGGTAACTCTGGAAGAAATTTTTAAGCGTTCAAAACCTAAGTCCAGACATCCAGAGGCTTCTTCCAAGCGCTTCATCCAGGCAATATTGGCCGGTTTAAGTGCAACTCTTTGGATGCCAATCCACTCGACCATGGTAACCCTGGAACAAATATTTGAGCATTCAAAACCTACGTCCAGATATCCAGGCTCTAGACTAACCCCATAACAGCAAGACATTACTGGGCATGATTTTATTCACTAAAGGCCCTGTATTACAGTTTTCTTCAAGGCCTGGGCCCACAAACTCACCTCAGTACTATAACACTTTCAAGGGCATGATCTTTGTCGGGTTTATTTTATTCAGTAAAGGCCTGAGCCCACAGACTCACCCGATTACTATGACACTATAAAGGGCGTGATCTTGGCCGGGTTAAGTGTGACTTCTCGTAGGCTTTCCCACTCGACCATGGTAACCCTGGAAGAAATTTTTGCGCTCAAAACCTAGGTACAGACATCCAGGCTCACAGACTAACCCCATAACAGTAACACATTACTGGGCATGATTTTGTTCAGTAAAGGCCCTGTATTACAGTTTTCCTTAAGGCTTGGGCCCACAAACTCACTCCATTACTATAACACTAATAGGGGCATGATCTTGGCCGGGTTATGTGACTTCTCGTAGGCTTTCCCACTCGACCATATTAACCCTGGAAGAAATTTTTAAGCTGCTCAAAACCTAAATCCAGACATCCAGGCTCACAGACAAACCCCATAACAGCAACACATTACTGGGCATGAATTTATTCAGTAAAGGCCTGGGCCCACAGCTTCAACCCATTACTATTAAACTTTTATGGGCATGAGCTTGACAGAGTTAAGAGTGACTTCTCGTAGGCTTTCCCGCTCGACCATGGTAACCCTGGAAGAAATTTTTAAGCGTTCAAAACCTAAGTCCAGACATCCAGGTGATATTGTCCGGTTTAAGTGCGACTTCTCGGATGCTAATCCACTCGATCATGGTAACCCTGTAACAAATGTTTGAGCATTCAAAACCTACATCCAGACATCCAGGCGCTTCATCCAGTCGATATTGGCCGATTTAAGTGCGACTTCTCGTAGTCTTTCCCACTCAACAATGGTAACCCTGGAAGAAATATTCAAGTATTCAAAACCTACGTCCAGACATCCAGGCTCACAAACTAACCCCATAACAGTAACACATTACTGGGTATGATTTTATTCAGTAAAGGCCTGGGCCCAAAGTTTCAACCCATTACTATACAACTTTTATGCGCATGATCTTTGCCGGTTTAAGTATGACTTCTCGTAGTCTTTCCCACTCAACAATGGTAACCCTGGAAGAAATATTCAAGTATTCAAAACCTACGTCTAGACATCCAGGCTCACAGACTAACCCCATAACAGTAACACATTACTGGGAATGATTTTATTCAGTAAAGGCCTGGGTACAAAGTTTCAACCCATTCCTATAACACTTTTATGCACATGATCTTGGCCAGTTTAAGTATGAGTTCTCGTAGTCTTTCCCACTCAACAATGGTAACCCTGGAAGAAATGTTCAAGCATTCAAAAGCTACGTCCCGACATCCAGGCTCACAGACTAACCCCATAACAGTAACACATTACTGGGCATGATTTTATTCAGTAAAGGCCCTGTATTACAGTTTTCTTTAAGGCCTGGGCCCACAAACTCACCCCATTACTATAAAACTTTTAATGGGCATGATCTTGACAGGGTTAAGAGTGACTTCTCGTAGGCTTTCCCACTCGACCATGGTAACCCTGGAAGAAATTTTTAAGCGTTCAAAACCTACGTCCAGACATCCAGGCTCACAGACTAACCCCATAACAGTTACACATTACTGGGTATGATTTTATTCAGTAAAGACCTGGGCCCACAAATTCAACCCATTACTATAACACTTTTATGCGCATGATCTTGGCCGTTTAAGTGTGACTTCTCGTAGTCTTTCCCCTCAACAATGGTAACCCTGGAAGAAAAATTGAAGCGTTCAAAATCTACTTCCAGACTCAAAGACTCAAAGACTAACTCCATAACAGCAACACATTACAGGACATGACTTTATTCAGTAAAGGCCTGGGCTTACAGACTCACTCCATTACTATCACACTATGAGGGGCATGATCTTGGCTGGGTTAAGTGTGACTTCTCAGAGGCTTTCTTACTCGACAATGGTAACTCTGGAAGAAACTTTTAAGCATTCAAAACCTACGTCCAGACATCCAAGCACACAGACTAACCCCTTAACAGTAACACATTACTGGGCATGATTTTATTCAGTAAAGGCCTGGGCCAACAGACTCAGCCCATTACTATAAAACTTTTATGGGAATGATTTTGGCCGGGTTAAGTGTGACTTCTCGTAGGCTTTCCCACTCGACCATGGTAACCCTGGAAGAAGTTTTTCAGCGTTCAAAACCTACGTCTAGACATCCAGGCAATATTGGCCGGTTTTAGTACGACTTCTCGGACGCTAATCCACTCGACCATGGTAACCCTGGAACAAATATTTGAACGTTCAAAACCTAAATCCAGACATCCAGGCTCACAGACTAACCCCATAACAGTAACACATTACTGGGCATGATTTTATTCAGTAAAGGCCTGGGCCCACAGACTCACCCCATTACTATAATACTATTAGGGGCATGATCTTGGCCGGGTTAAGTGTGACTTCTCGTGAGGCTTTCCCACTCGACCATATTAACCCTGGAAGAAATTTTTAAGCGTTCAAAACCTAAATCCAGACATCCAAGCTCACAGACTAACCCCATAACAGTAACACATTACTGGGCATGATTTTATTCACTAAAGGGCCTGTATTACAGCTTTCTTTAAGGCCTCGACCCACAGACTCACCCCATTACTATAAGACTTTCATGGGCATGATCTTGGCCGGGTTAAATGTGACTTCTCGTATGCTTTCCCAATCGACCATGGTAACCCTGGAAGAAATTTTTAACATTTCAAAAACTAAGTCCAGATATCCAGGCTCAAGACTATCCCCATAACAACAAGACATTACTGGGCATGATTTTATTCAGTAAAGGCCTGAGCCCACAGACTCACCCCATTACTATAACGGGTGTGATCTTGGCCGCGTTAAGTGTGACTTCTCGTAGGCTTTCCCACTCGACCATGGTAACCCTGGTAGAAATTTTTAACCGTTCAAAACCTAAATCCAGACATCCAGGCTCACAGACTAACCCCATAACAGTAACACATTACTGGGCATGATTTTATTCACTAAAGGCCCTGTATTACAGCTTTCTTTAAAGCCTGGACCCACAGACTCACCCCATTACTATAACACTTTCAGGGGCATGATCTTGGCCGTGTTAAGTGTGACTTCTCGTAGGTTTTCCCACTCGACCATGGTAACCCTGGAAGAAATATTTGAGCGTTCAAAACCTACGTCCAGACATCCAGGATCACAGACTACTCCCATAACAGTAACACATTACTGGGCATGATTTTATTCAGTAAAGGCCTGGGCCCACAAACTCACCCCATTATTACAACACTATTATGGGCATGATCTTGGTCGACTTAAGTGTGACTTCTCATAGGCTTTCCCTCTCGACCATGGTAACCCTGGAACAAATATTTGAGCGTTCAAAACCTACGTCCAGACATCCAGGCTCACAGATTAACCCCATAACAGCTACACATTACTGCGTAATACTTTATTCAGTAAAGGCCTGGGACCAGAAACTCAACCCATTACTATAACACTTTCATGGGCATGATCTTGGCCGGGTTAAGTGTGACTTCTCGTAGGCTTTCCCCTCGACCATGGTAACCCTGGAAAAAGATTGAATCATTCAAAACCTAAATGCAGACATCCAGGCTCACAGACTAACACCATAACAGTAACACTTTGCTGGGCATGATTTTATTCAGTAAAGGCCTGGGCCAACAGACTCACCCCATTACTATAACATGTATGATCTTGGCGGGTTAAGTGTGACTTCTCGTGAGGCTTTCCCACTCGACCATGGTAACCCTGGAAGAAATTTTTAAGCATTCAAAACCTAAATCCAGACATCCAGGCTCACAGACTAACCCCATAACAGTAACACATTACTGGGCATGACTTTATTCAGTAAAGGCCTGAGCCCACAAACTCACCCCATTACTATCACAATTTTATGGGCATGATCTTGGTCGGGTTAAGTGTGACTTCTCGTAAGGCTTTCCCACTCGACCATGGTAACCCTGGAAGAATTTTTTTAAGCGTTCAGAACCTAAATCCAGACATCCAGGCTCACAGACTAACCCCATAACAGTAACACATTACTGGGCATGATTTTATTCAGTAAAGGCCTGGGCCCACAGACTCACTCCATTACCATAATACTATTAGGAGCATAATCTTCGCCGGGTTAAGTGTGACTTCTCGTAGGCTTTCCCACTCAACCATGGTAACCCTGGAAGACGTTTTTTAGCGTTCAAAACCTACATCCAGACATCCAGGTGATATTGGCCGGTTTAAGTGCGACTTCTCGGAGGCTAATCCACTTGACCATGGTAACCCTGGAACAAATATTTGAACGTTCAAAACCTATGTCCAGACATCCAGGCTCAGAGACTAACCCCATAACAGTAACACATTACTGGGCATGATTTTATTCAGTAAAGGCCTGGGCCCACAGACTCACCCCATTACTATAACGGGCGTGATCTTGGCCGGGTTAAGTGTGACTTCTCGTAGGGCTTCCCCACTCAACCATGGTAACCCTGGAAGAAATATTGAAGCATTCAAAACCTAAATCCAGACATCCAGTCTCACAGACTAACCCCATAACAGTAACACTTTACTGGGCATGATTTTATTCAGTAAAGGCCTGGGCCCACAGACTCACCCCATTACTATAACGGGCGTGATCTTGGCCGGGTTAAGTGTGACTTCTCGTAGGCTTTCCCACTCGACCATGGTAACCCTGGAAGAAATTTTTAAGCGTTCAAAACCTAAATCCAGACATCCAGGCTCACAGACTAACCCCATAACAGTAACACTTTACTGGGCATGATTTTATTCAGTAAAGGCCCTGTACTACAGTTTTCTTTAAGGCCTGGGCTCACAAACTCACCCCATTACTATAAAACTTTAATGGGCATGATCTTGACAGGGTTAAGAGTGACTTCTCGTAGGCTTTCTCGCTCAACAATGGTAACCCTGGAAGAAATATTCAAGCATTCAAAACCTACGTCCAGTCATGCAGGCTCACAGACTAACCCCACCACAGTAATACATTACTGGGCATGATTTTATGCTCAGTAAAGGCCCTGTATTACAGTTTTCTTTAAGGCATGGGCCCACAAACTCACCCCATTACTATATCACTTTTATGGGCATGATCTTGGCCGGGTAAAGCGTGACTTCTCGTAGGTTTTCCCACTCGACCATGGTAACCCTGGAAGAAATATTGAAGCATTCAAAACCTAAATCCAGACATCCAGTCTCACAGACTAAACCCATAACAATAACACTTTACTGGGCATGATTTTATTCAGTAAAGGCCTGGGCCCACAGACTCACACCTTTACTATAACGGCGTGACCTTGGCCGGGTTAAGTGTGACTTCTCGTAGGCTTTCCCACTCGACCATGGTAACCCTGGAAGAAATATTGAAGCATTCAAAACCTAAATCCAGACATCCAGTCTCACAGACTAACCCCATAACAGTAACACTTTACTGGGTATGATTTTATTCAGTAAAGGCCTGGGCCCACAGACTCACCCCATTACTATAACAGGCGCATGATCTTGGCCGGGTTAAGTGTGACTTCTCGTAGGCTTTCCCACTCGACCATGGTAACCCTGCAAGAAATATTGAAGCATTCAAAACCTAAATCCAGACATCCAGTCTCACAGACTAACCCCATAACAGGTAACACTTTACTGGGCATGATTTTATTCAGTAAAGGCCTGGGTCCACAGACTCACCCCATTACTATAACGGGCGTGATCTTGGCCGGGTTAAGTGTGACTTCTCGTAGGCTTTCCCACTCGACCATGGTAACCCTGGAAGAAATTTTTAAGCGTTCAAAACCTAAATCCAGACATCCAGGCTCACAGACTAACCCCATAACAGTAACACATTACTGGGCATGATTTTATTCACTAAAGGGCCTGTATTACAGCTTTCTTTAAGGCCTCGACCCACAGACTCACCCCATTACTATAAGACTTTCATGGGCATGATCTTGGCCGGGTTAAGTGTGACTTCTCGTTGGTTTTCCCACTCGACCATGGTAACCCTGGAAAAAATGTTGAAGTATTCAAAACCTAAATCCAGACATCCAGGCTCACAGACTAACCCCATAACAATAACACATTACTGGACATGATTTTATTCAGTAAAGCCCTGTGCCCACAGTTTCACCCCATTACTATAACACTATTATGGGCATGATCTTGGCCGGGTTAAGAGTGACTTCTTGTAGTCTTTCCCACTCAACAATGGTAACCCTGGAAGAAATATTCAAGTATTCAAAACCTACGTACAGACATGCAGGCGATATTGGCCGGTTTAAGTGCGACTTCTCGGACGCTAATCCACTCGACCATGGTAACCCTGGAACAAATATTTGAACGTTCAAAACCTACGACCAGACATCCAGGCTCACAGACTAACCCCATAACAGTTACACATTACTGGGCATGATTTTATTCAGTAAAGGCCCTGTATTACAGTTTTCTTTAAGGCATGGGCCCACAAACTCACCCCATTATTATGACACTTTCATGGGCATGATCTTGGCCGGGTTAAGTGTGACTTCTCGTAGGCTTTCCCACTCGACCATGGTAACCCTGGAACAAATGTTTGAGCGTTCAAAACCTACATCCAGACATCCAGGCTCACAGACTAACCTCATAACAGCTACACATTACTGCGTATTACTTTATTCAGTGAAGGCCTGGGCCCAGAAACACAACCCATTACTATAACGGTTTTATGGGCATGATCTTGGCCGGGTTAAGTGTGACTTCTCGCAGGCTTTCTTACTCGACGATGGTAACCCTGGAAGAAACTTTTAAGCATTCAAAACCTACGTCCAGACATCCAGCCTCACATACTAACCCTATAAAAGTAACACATTACTCGGCATGACTTTATTCAGTAAAGGCCTGGGCCCACAAACTCACCCCATTACTATTACAATTTCTTGGGCATGATCTTGCCTGGGTTAAGTGTGACTTCTCTTAGGCTTTCCCACTCGACCTTGATAAGCCTGGAAGAAATTTTTAACATTTCAAAAACTAAGTCCAGATATCCAGGCTCAAGACTAACCCCACAAGAGCAAGACATTATTGGGCATGATTTTATTCACTAAAGGCCCTGTATTACAGTTTTCTTTAAGGCACTCCTCAAACTCACCTCTTTACTATAACACTTTTATGGGCATGATCTTGGCCGGGTTAAGTGTGACTTCTCTTAGGCTTTCCCACTCGAACATGGTAACCCTGGAAGAACCTTTTAAGCATTCAAAACCTACGTCCAGATATCCAGCCTCACAGACTAACCCTATAAAAGTAACACATTACTGGGCATGACTTTATTCAGTAAAGGCCTGGGCCCATAAACTCACCCCATTACTATAACACTTTCATGGGCATGATCTTGGCCGAGTTAAGTGTGACTTCTCGTAGGTTTTCCCACTCGATCATGGTAACCCTGGAAAAAATATTGAAGTATTCAAAACCTAAATCCAGACATCCATGCTCACAGACTAACCCCATAACAGTAACACATTACTGGGCATGATTTTATTCAGTAAAGGCCCTGTATTACAGCTTTCTTTAAGGCCTCGACCCACAAACTCACCCCATTACTACAACACTTTCATGGGCATGATCTTGGCCGGGTTAAGTGTGACTTCTCGTAGGTTTTCCCACACGACCATGGTAACCCTGGAACAAATATTTGAGCGTTCAAAACCTTTGTCCAGATATCCAGGCTCACAGACTAATCCCATAACATTAACACATTACTGGGCATGATTTTATTCAGGAAAGGCCTGGGCCCACAATCTCACCCTATTACTACAACACTATTATGGGCATGATCTTGGCCGACGTAAGTGTGACTTCTCTTAGGCTTTCTTACTCAACCATGGTAACCCTGAAGAACCTTTTAAGCATTCAAAACCTACGTCCAGACATCCAGCCTCACAGACTATCCCTATAAAAGTAACACATTACTGGGCACGACTTTATTCAGTAAAGGCCTGGGCCCACAAACTCACCCCATTACTATAACAATTTTATGGGCATGATCTTGGTCGACTTAAGTGTGACTTCTCGTAGGCTTTCCCACTCGACCATGGTAACCCTGGAACAAATATTTGAGCGTTCAAAACCTACGTCCAGACATCCAGGCTCACAGATTAACATAACAGCTACACATTACCGCGTATGACTTTATTCAGTAAAGGCCTGGGACCAGAAACTCAACCCATTACTATAACACTTTTATGGGCATGATCTTGGCGGGGTTAAGTTTGACTTCTCGTAGGCTTTCTTACTCGACAATGGTAACTTTGGAAGAAACTTTTAAGCATTCAAAACCTACGTCCAGACATCCAAGCACACAGACTAACCCCTTAACAGTAACACATTACTGGGCATGATTTTATTTAGTAAAGGCCTGGGCCAACAGACTCAGCCCATTACTATAAAACTTTTATGGGAATGATCTTGGCCGGGTTAAGTGTGACTTCTCGTAGGTTCAAAACCTACGTCCAGACATCCAGGCGATATTGGCCGGTTTTAGTACGACTTCTCGGACGCTAATCCACTCGACCATGGTAACCCTGGAACAAATATTTGAACGTTCAAAACCTAAATCCAGACATCCAGGCTCACAGACTAACCCCATAACAGTCACACATTACTGGGCATGATTTTATTCAGTAAAGGTCTGAGCCCACAAACTCACCCCATTACTATCACAATTGGGCCCATAGATTCAACCCATTACTATAACACTTTTATACATGCATACAGAATGGAGAAAAAAAAACCTTGGGAGAAACCAGACTCAGTTGGGGTCAGTTCTCCTCTGACTGGACGCCCAGCACTTAACTTCCAGTTCAATTTTAAACGCAGCTGTGTCAGGTAGTGTAAATGACTTAGTATGTGCGTGTGTGCATCAGGATCTGGTGATTGGTCCACGGGGCGCATCTAGGTGTTCTGGTCTCTGATGAACATAATCTCTGGGTGCTGATCCACCATCTAGTCTGGATACAAACTGAAAACAGATTGAGAAAGAGACAGGACTAATATTAGCGTAGATGCCATTCTTTTTACGATGTCACAAGTACATCGTATTTTAGGAGTAGTGTTCCCGGTTCCAGCAAATCTAAGTAATACAGCCTAAAAATCCTTTAACGGATTTGAATAATAAAAGGTGTGTTGGTGTGTTATGTGTAGGCTAAGTTAAAAAGATGTGTCTTTAATCTAGATTTAAACTGGCAGAGTGTGTCTGCTTCCCGAACAGAGTTAGGGAGATGGTTCCAGAGTTTAGGTGCTAGATAGGAAAATGATCTGCCGCCCGCAGTTGATTTTGATATTCTAGGTATTATCAAATGGCCAGAGTTTTGAGAACGCAGCGGACGTGCAGGACTATAATGTGATAAGAGCTCGCTCAAGTATTGAGGAGCTAAACCATTCAGGGCTTTATAGGTAATTAATAAGATTTTAAAATCTATTCGATGTTTGATAGGAGCCAGTGCAGTGTTGACAGAACCGGGCTAATATGATCATACTTCCTTGTTCTAGTAAGGACTCTGGCTGCTGCGTTTTGGACTAGCTGAAGTTTGTTTATTAAGCGTGCAGAACAACCACCCAATAAAGCATTGCAATAATCTAACCTTGAGGTCATAAACGCATGAATTAATATTTCTGCATTAGAGGTTGAAAGCATAGGTCGTAATTTAGATATATTTTTAAGATGGAAAACGCAGTTTTACAGATGCTAGAAACATGATTTTCAAAGGAAAGATTATGGTCAAACAGCACACCTAGGTTCCTAACTGATGATGAGGAATTAACAGAGCAGCCATCAAGTGATAGGCTGTGTTCTAGATTATTATATGTGGGGTTTTTAGGTCCAATTATTAGCACCTCTGTTTTTTCAGAATTTAACATTAAGAAGATACTCATCATCCAGCTTTTTATATCGACTATGCATTCTGTTAGTTTCTCAATTTGGTGTGTAACACCAGGCTGCGCTGAAATATAGAGTTGAGTATCATCAGCATAGCAATGAAAACTAACACCATGACTCCTGATAATATCTCCCAGAGGTAACATGTACAGGTTGACTATTATAGGCATGATCTTGGCCGGGTTAAGTGTGACTTCTCGTAGGTTTTCCCACTCGACCATGGTAACCCTGGAAGAAATATTGAAGCATTTAAAACCTAAATCCAGACATCCAGGCTCACAGACTAACCCCATAACAGTTACACATTACTGGGCATGATTTTATTCAGTAAAGGCCTGGGCCCACAGACTCACCCCATTACTCTAACACTATTATAGGCATGATCTTGGCAGTGTTAAGTGTGATATCTTGTAGGCTTTCTTACTCGACCATCAGAACCCTGGAAGAAACTTTTAAGCGTTCAAAACCTACGTCCAGATATCCAGCCTCACAGACTAACCCTATAACAGTAACAAATTACTGTGCATGACTTTATTCAGTAAAGGCCTGAGCCCACAAACTCACCCCATTACTATCACAATTTTATGGGCATGATCTTGGTCGGGTTAAGTGTGACTTCTCGTAGGCTTTCCCACTCGACCATGGTAACCCTGGAAGAATTTTTTAAGCGTTCAAAACCTAAATCCAGACATCCAGGCTCACAAGCTAACCCCATAACAGAAACACATTACTGGGCAAGATTTTATTCACTAAAGGCCCTGTATTACAGCTCTCTTTAAGGCCTGGACCCACAGACTCACCCCAATATAATAACACTTTCATGGGCATGATCTTGGCCGACTTAAGTGTGACTTCTCATAGGCTTTCCCACTCGACCATGGTAACCCTGGAAGAAATATTGAAGCATTCAAAACCTAAATCCAGACATCCAGCCTCAAGACTAACCCCATAACAACAAGACATTACTGGGAATGGTTTTATTCACTAAAGGCCCTGTATTACAGTTTTCTTTAAGGCCTGGGCCCATAAACTCACTCCATTACTATAACACTATTAGGGGCATGATCTTGGCCGGGTCAAGTGTGACATCTCGTAGGCTTTCCCACTTGACCATATTAACCCTGGAAGTAATTTTTAAGCCTTCAAAACCTAAATCCAGACATCCAGGCTCACAGACTAACCCCATAACAGGCACACATTACTGGGCATGATTTTATTCAGTAAAGGCCTGGGCCCACAGATTCAACCCATTACTATAACACTTTTATACGCATGATCTTGGCCGGTTTAAGTGTGACTTCTCATAGGCTTTCCCACTCGACCATGGTAACCCTGGAAGAAATTTTTAAGCGTTCAAAACCTACATCCAGGCGCTTCGTCCAGTCGATATTGGCCGGTTTAAGTGCGACTTCTCGGACGCTAATCCACTCGACCATGGTAACCCTGGAACAAACATTTGAGCGTTCAAAACCTACATCCAGGCTCACAGACTAACCCTATAACAGTAACAAATTACTGGGCATGACCTTATTCAATAAAGGCCTGAGCCCACAAACTCACCCAATTACTATCACAATTTTATGGGCATGATCTTGGTCGGGTTAAGTGTGACTTCTCGTAGGCTTTCCCACTCGACCATGGTAACCCTGGAAGAATTTTTTAAGCATTCAAAACCTAAATCCAGACATCCAGACTAACCCCATAACAGTAACACATTACTGGGCAAGATTTTATTCACTAATGGCCCTGTATTACAGCTCTCTTTAAGGCCTGGACCCACAGACTCACCCCATTACTATAACACTTTCATGGGCATGATCTTGGCCGACTTAAGTGTGACTTCTCGTGAGGCTTTCTTACTCGACAATGGTAACCCTGGAAGAAACTTTTAAGCATTCAAAACCTATGTCCAGACATCTAAGCACACAGACTATCCCCTTAACAGTAACACATTACTGGGCATGATTTTATTCAGTAAAGGCCTGGGCCAACAGACTCACCCCATTACTATAAAACTTTTATGGGAATGAACTTGGCCGGTTAAGTGACTTCTCGTAGGTTTTCCCACTCGACTATGGTAACTCTGGAACAAATATTTGAGCGCTCAAAACCTACGTCCAGACATCCAGGCTCACAGATTAACCCCATAACAGCTACACAATACTGCGTATGACTTTATTCAGTAAAGGCCTGGGACCAGAAACTCAACCCATTACTATAACACTTTTATGGGCATGATCTTGGCCGGGTTAAGTGTGACTTCTCGTAGGCTTTCTTACTCGACAATGGTAACCCTGGAAGAAACTTTTAAGCATTCAAAACCTATGTCCAGACATCTAAGCACACAGACTATCCCCTTAACAGTAACACATTACTGGGCATGATTTTATTCAGTAAAGGCCTGGGCCCACAAACTCACCCCATTACTATAACACTTTTATGGGCATTATCTTGGCTGGGTTAACTGTGACTTCTCGTAGGCTTTCCCACTCGACCATGGAAGCCATGGAAAAAATTTTTAAGTGTTCAAAACCTAAGTCCAGACATTCAGGAGCTATTGGCCAGTTTATGTGCGACTTCTCGGACGCTTTTCCACTCGACCATGGTAACCCTCAAAGAAAGTTTTAACGTTTCAAAAACTAAGTCCATATATCCAAGCTCAAGACTAACCCCATAACAGCAAGACATTTCTGGGCATGATTTTATTCACTAAAGGCCCAGGATTACAGTTTTCTTTAAGGCCTGGGCCCACAGACTCACCCCATTACTATAACACTTTTATGGGCATGATCTTGGCCGGGTTAAGTGCGATTTCTCGACACTTTCCCATTCGACCATGGTAACCCTGGAGGAAATTTTTAGCGCTTTAAACCTAAATCCAGACGATATTGGCCGAGTTACGTGTGACTTCTTGGATGACTTTTACACTCGATCCCCACCACCCTGGATGAAATTTTTAAGCATTCAAAATCCCAGACATCCAGGCACTTCATCCAGGTGATATTGACCGGGTTAAATTCGACTTCTCGGACGCTTTTCCACTCGACTATGGTAACCCTGAAAGAAATTTTTAAGCGTTTAAAACCTACGTCCAGACATCCAGGCGTTATTGGCCGGGTTAAGTTTCGACTTTTTGGACGCTTTTCCACTCGACCATGGAAGCTATGGAGGAAATTTTTAAGCGTTCAAAATCTAAGTCCAGACATCCAGGCGCTTCATCCAGCCGATCTTGGCTGTGATAGGTGCTCATTCTTGGACGTTTTCCCACTCTAACACCGCCACCCTGGAGAAAATTTTTAAACGTTTCAAACCTTCAGTCGTTAACTTCAGGCCTGAAAAAAAAAAACTGAAAGACAAAAAACTGAAAGAAACTGAAAAAAACTGAAAGACAACACAAGTATATGTTTGATCTCTTGAAGAAACACGCACACACACACACACACACACACACACACACACACACACATATACACACTCACTCTCACTCTCACACACACACAGGTTGCTACAACGTACATTTTTATTTTATGTATGTTTGTATAAATGGTAAATAAACTGTTTAAGAAGAATAATATTAGTAGAATTTTTTCCAGGGTTAAAAACACATGGTTGACTCTTTATACGGGTCACATGATTGATACAGTACATCCTCAAAACGACATTCAATCAAAAATGGGTGACCCTGATGAACTTAATCCTGATTAATTATACAGTTGTGGCCAAATGTTTTGAGAATGACACAAATATTAGTTTTCACAAAGTTTGCTGCTAAACTGCTTTTAGATCTTCGTTTCAAAGGCTTTTATCGACAATTACATAGCAAATAATGACTCTTTGCATAAATGCCGTGTTGGCCCTTCTTTTCAGGACCTCTGCAATTCGACTGAGCATGCTCTCAATCAACTTCTGGGCCAAATCCTGACTGATAGCAACCCATTCTTTCATAATCACTTCTTGGAGTTTGTCATAAGTAGTGGGTTTTTGTTTGTCCACCCGCCTCTTGAGGATTGACCACAAGTTCTCAATGGGATTAAGATCTGGGCAGTTTCAGGCCATGGACCCAAAATTTCAACGTTTTGGTCCCCAAGCCACGTAGTTATCACTTTTGCCTTATTGGCACGGTGCTCCATCGTGCTGAAAATGCATTGTTCTTCACCAAACTGTTGTTGGATTGTTGGAAGAAGTTGCTAATGGAGGGTGTTTTGGTACCGTTCTTTATTCATGGCTGTATTTTTGGGCAAAATTGTGAGTGAGCCCACTCCTTGGATGAGAAGCAACCTCTCACATGAATGGTCTCAGGATGCTTTACTGTTGGCATGACACAGGACTGATGGTAGCGCTCACCTTTTCTTCTCCGGACAAGCCTTTTTCCAGATGCCCCAAACAATCGGAAAGGGGCTTCATCGGAGAAACATCTTTTTTGCAAAAGATCAGTCTGTCCCTGATGTTTTTTTGGAGAGAAGTGACTTCTTTGCTGTCCTTCTTGACACCAGGCCATCTTCCAAAAGTCTTGGCCTCACTGTGCGTGTAGATGCGCTCACACCTGCCTGCTGCCATTCCTGAGAAAGCTCTGCACTGGTGGCACTCCGATCCTGCAGCTGAATCCTCTTTAGGAGACGATCCTGGCGCTTGCTGGACTTTCTTGGACGCCCTGAAGCCTTCTTAATAAGAATGGAACCTCTGTCCTTGAAGTTCTTGATGAGTCTATAAATTGTTGATTTAGGTGCAATCTTAGTAGCCACAATATCCTTGCCTGTGAAGCCATTTTTACGCAACGCAATGATGGCTGCACGCGTTACCATGGTTAACAATGGAAGAACGATGATTTCAAGCATCACCCTCCTTTTAACATGTCAAGTCCGTCATTCTAACCCAATCAGCCTGACATAATGATCTCCAGCCTTGTGCTCGTCAACATTCTCACCTGAGTTAACAAGACGTTTACTGAAATGATCTCAGCAGGTCGTTTAATGACAGCAATGAAATGCAGTGGATTTTTCAGGTTTAAGTTCATTTTCATGGCAAAGAAGGACTATGCAATCCATCTGATCACTCTTCATAACATTCTGGAGTATATGCAAATTGCTATTACAAAAACTTAAGCAGCAACTTTTCCAATTTCCAATATTTATGTCATTCTCAAAACCTTTGGCAACAACTGTACATATACTGTTGATACACATTTCTTTCATAAACTCCAATTTTCTATTAATACACAATTCCAAACCTTTCCAAAACAATCTTGAGTAAATGAGAAAAGAAAGATGCTAAATAGTTTTCTTTTGTTTACCAAAGTTGACAGCTATACGAAATGTTAAGCTTAAATATTTCCAAATGTAATAAATTCTATAAAGTAGTTTGTAAGACACTTCCTTCATTTTGATACAACATTTATTTGGCAGTATTCATTCTTTAACACAAGAGATATAACCAAATAAAGAAGAGCAAAGGACACAGAACAAAGAGCATTTGTTCAAATCGTATTAATTAATATATTGTTGTCTTAAAACAAATACAGTTTTTCAAATGTGCACACTTTTGAAAAAATGCTAATTCTCCTGGTTTCACAGGTGATTGGATTTTCTGAGGAAATCCTGTATACGACAACAATTACCCATTGAAATGAACTAATTTACTTGCATCTTACTAAAAGAATACCTCCTTTGAGCCAACGATAAAATAAAGATCTGTTTTTAATTAATATGCCCTTGTTATTTCATATAAAATAGTTGTGGGGTGAAAATGGTGAAAAGAGCTTGTCTGTGAAAACCGCCAATTTAGCAGGAATTTTGTCAACAGAAAATTATGTTCCAATTAAAAATCTATGCTTCCAAGAAAATTAAATATATCATTAGGGAAGGCATTCCGAGGATTTTAATAAGAAATTATGAAAAAAAAAAAATAAAACTAATGAATCACTGTATCAAATGCTTGATATTTTCAGTAATATCTTTCAGTAATTTTTTCTTTAAACATTCATTTTCAAGCAGGTTTACTCACAGGTTTGATGACGCAATCAAGATACTGAAAGCTGATTGGCCTCCTGACAGTGATCGGTTAAATACGCGGGAAAATAGCGCGTTCAGTTTAGTCAGAGATCATAGTAACTTCTCTGATTTATATAGTAATTTATACATTTATTAATAAATCTCGCTATATAATAATGAAAAGTGCATAAGATTCAACGCTTCCTATAAAAGCGCACGCTCCGCTGTTGTACTCACGCACGCCGACGTCACGCGCTAACGTGCGTGAACTATAGTTTCTATGGCGACGCGTGTTATGACGTGAATTCTACACATAAACACTCAAACCCATCGATATCTGTTTGTTGAGAGACGAGGCGATTTCAGAGACTTTCGGAGATTATTTCCTGACACTGATTTTCGACGCAGTTCAGAGCGAGAGGAGACTTTTATTTTAGGAGATCGGAGGATATTTCCTTTGAGTACAGTTTGAAGGAAGTTTTTATTCTCTTCTTATTTCTCTTCTTATTTCCTTCTCTTTATTTCTCTCATTCTTTCTCTCTTTTTCTTTCTTTCTTTCTTTCTTTCTTCAACTAATTAATTTTTTTTATTTATTTACTGTATTTCGTGGAGTTTGGAGAGATTGTCAACCGCTCTTATGAGTGAAAGACAAGGTGAGCGTTTTGTTTGTTATTGCTATGATATGGTATGATGTTGTACAATGTTTGACTGAATTAATGTGAAGATATGCCTTTGATTTTCTATTCAAGAGCAAATAGAAGTAAAAGCAATTGGTGCTTGGTTATGATAAAGGCTGCTAATAGAGGCTGTAAGTGTCTGATGTGTGAAATATTGCAGCCTCGGGCCGCTCCAGATCCAGGAGTGCTGCTGTCTCTCAGACGGCTGCTCAGGAGGTTGGGAGAAGCGGCTCTGGTGACGACGCTCAGGAACCGCTGACCAACCCAAACCTGCCTCTGAGCCAAGAGCTGCCTGGGTACATCGCTCCTCTGCCGTCAGAGTTGGCCGCTTTCTGTGTCCGTGTCTCACGGGAAGAGGAAGCGCAGAGCGGCAGCCAGGAGGATGAGGGTCTGTCCCCCTCATACAGAAGAGCTGCCAAACGCTCCCGCAGAGGTCAGAGTCCACTGAGATTAAACACCTCACCACTCACTAAACGAGTCGTCACTGAAGACGTTACAGTAAGGTCCCGTTTAAAGAGGTTTCTTGTGATCTTGTATGTTGCAGAAGCGTATGTCAAGGGCCCATTGCTGGGGCGAGGTGGATTCGGCTCGGTGTATGCTGGGACCCGCAGGTCTGACGGACTGCCAGTAAGACTTCCTCTCACCTCCTCGTTAGAAATGTTGCCGCCAGTGAACGTGGTCTGTGATAATTAGTCAGCGTGGTCTTCATCTGTCTACAGGTTGCCATCAAGCACGTCTGTAAAAGAGGAACACCGAGACTGAGAGTCGTGAGTTCAGAGTGAATCTGTTGCTCTGCTTGCTCTGATTGAGCGCTGGATATAACGCAGCGCTCGTCCCTGCAGGAAGGTCAGGATCAGCTGCCGCTGGAGGTGGCGTTGATGAGTCTGGTCAATTCGGCTCCTGCCTGCCCCAACGTCCTGCAGCTGCTGGAGTGGTTAGACTTTCCCAGACGCTACACCTTGATCCTGGAGCGCCCCGTTCTTTGCCAAGATCTGGACACTTTCTGCAAGCAGAACGGACGCCTGGAGGAGAGTCTGGCCAAGAAAGTGCTGCTGCAGCTGGTCACGGCGCTGAAACACTGCGAGAGCCGCGAGTCCTGCACCGGGACGTCAAACCGAGAACCTGCTGATCTCCACAGAGTCACACGACATCAAGCTGCTGGACTTCGGCTGTGGAGATCTGCTGAAAGACTCGGCCTACAGACACTTTGCAGGTGGGTTTGATCTCACTGCGGTGATCTGTGTTTGTTTGTGGAGCCTATTCAGGTGACGTCTGGGGTCTTGTTGTGTCTCTCAGGCACTCTTCAGTACGCCCTCCTGAGTGGTTTCGGCGGCAGCGCTATCACGCAGGACCAGCTACGGTTTGGTCGGTCGGGGTGACGCTCTACAACATCTTGTGCGGCTGTTTCCCCTTCAGAGGCACGTTGAGGGTCACCTCCAGAAGCAGACTGCGCTTCCCTAGAGAGCTGTCCACAGGCAAGAGACAGAGGTCACGTCCAGATCCAGGTGAAGCGTGTGCTTCTGTCTTCCTGAACACTGTGTTGTGTGTAACAGAGTGCCGTCAGCTGATTGGCTGGTGTCTCAGTGCATCGGCGCCAGACCGGCCCACTTTAGAGGACATTGAGCGCCACCCTGGTTACACTGAGCAGGTGGCCAGAGACACACACTTATCTGACTCACAGCAGTCACGGCTGGATTGTCTCGTTAGGATCAGACTAGATTAATGCTTCTGATTGTTTGTATAGGGTGAGCAGGAGTGACACAGGAAGTGCAGGGAACGGCTTCCTGGTCGCCTCCAGAAAGAGCAGAGGATCATGGGCTGATGGTGAAGGGTTGGATCCTCTGCTCCAGTCGGTGAAGATCTCTGTGTGGATGCTGCAGGAGTCTGAACACACAGCAGCAGCTGAAACCACCCACAGATCAATATGTGTAGCTTCTCCACAATAAAGTGTAAATATGTATATAACAGGAGTTGTACATCTCGCTGTATCACAGTAGTATTACTTTTTTTTTTGTAATCAGGACAGGAAAAAGGACCAAAAATAAGAAAGAAATCAGAAGAAAAATCTCTTAGTGATTCAAATTAATAGAAGGGGATGCATAGAATGTAAATTGCAAAAACAAATATATAAATAAAGCCATTTTTATGCTTAAAGGAAAAAAAAATAATGGTGACCCAAAACCTTTGTTCCATACTTTTTTCAAAATATCCTCCTTTGTGTTCGGGAGAACAAAGAAATTCATACAAGTTTGGAACTACTTGAGGATGAGTAAATGATAACAAAATCTTACTTGTTGGGTAAAATTCCTTTAAACAGTAATATTTTCGTTGCCTTACCGTGGTGCTTTAACTGTGGCAGTGGGGCTGCACAACATCTGTGCAAATTATCAGGTAAAGAAATTAACCAAATAAATAGAAATAAACAAACTAAAATATTTAGTTCAATACGTCCTGCAACTGGTTTTGCACATACAGTAGAATACAAATTGCCTAGAAAGACATATTTTAACAGTTATTTATATTATTTAACAGAAATTACTTGATTTATAGATTGGATTCATAACAACATAAATTAGTCTTTTCAGGCTCACTGATTCAAAGAAAACTAATTTTCTGGTTGACCAGAAGCTGAATACAAAGTATTTATTCAGTAAATAATAATCAGTGAACCATATTCCTTTTAACATACCTACAAACATTGAGTTAGACAACATTTGACAGTCCACTTTAGGCATTCCACGATCAGTAAGCAACTTTTCAGCTACATGTCATTAGAGTTTTAGTAAACTGTCTGTTTAATAACCTCTTATTAGTTAATAGATGGCAAGTATTAAGGTATTAAACATATTCTTAATAAAAACAGAGAAATATATGCTATTAATAGCTGTAAAATTAGCCCATTTTGTTTCAATATAGGATTGCGGAAATGAGTACAACCTAGATTTAATTCAACAAGGTGTGATATTTTAGTACTTAATATGTCCTCCATAACTCTATGTATACAGTGTACTGCTCTGACGCTTTCTTGGCACTGAATGTAAAATTTTATTACAAACTGTTACATCTGTCCTGTTTAACTCCTTCTTAAATGACCTGGTCTTTAATGGGGAGAGTTTCTGGTTTGGAGAGAGTTGAGGTTTTGTATTTTATCACACAGTGGTTGATAAAGCCTAACTCTCTCACACCTTCAGCTCTCATACGTCCCTACAGAAGAGCTTTACTACCCTGAAGTTCACTGTGGAAACCAGACACTTCTCACTGTATGCCTCCTCTTGTGACACCAGAACATTTTAGATGCTGTCAGATCTGAAATGATTAACTTGGTCTCATGAGACTAGAGCATGGATTCCCAGAAGCCCTCACTTACTTAAGCCAAGGGTCTTGGAAAAGGAGTTTATTGTGCTTTGGCCGCAGTGGATAGTTTGGGTGCGGACAAACAACCATGCATGGTGCTATTTTAAGATGTACAGTCACTCTTCTCATAGCGTTTACTGGCTCTGAGACGCTTTCTTACAAATGATTATTTCGGGGCTTTTGACAAGTCCATTGTTTTTGAATTTTTGAAAATGTTGCAGTATTTTTACATTGAAAACAAGAATTTGGTATTCCTCTTGCATTATTGTCCTCTTATAAGTTAAAAATAAATACCCTGGCAGTGTTCACTGTTCCAACAAAAAACTACAAAAAAACTAAAACCCGACGTTAACTTCAGGCCAGGTGTGTTTGCTCGATGAAACCACCTATATCCCAGCAAGCTAACAGTTGTTTGCTGACTCACTAGTATGTTTATCAGTATCAGTGTGTGTGAGGCCCGAGAGCTACAGATCTCCATCCTGTAGATGGAGGAGAACACAACCTTCTCATGTTGAACCCAACAAAAACGTTTCCTGTACTGTTCTCATTGTACAGTATGTGCCGTGTTTCAGTGTCTGAGTCTCTTAACTTGTGATGTGTCTGCTTCTCTTTGTAGGACTCGTAGTGTTCATGTCTTCAGAAGCTTCTTGGTGAGCCACATGCCCCTCGTGATCTCGCTGATGAAGGGATTTCCAGACAATGGTCACCTGTCCAGAGAAGAGAGGCGTTTCATCTCCTGTCCAGAACCGTGCACACATGATCACTGAAGAGGAAGTGGAAAGTCAACCAATCAAAATGAGCTTCACTGTAAATAAATGAACCTAATGGAGTACTACTAAAGCTGATTTAGATGAATCATTGATAGTTCATGCTGTTTTAGCATCTCAGAAATATCCACCTTGATTTTTTTCTCATTTATTTTTTAAACATAGGAATAACTTTCATACGTTAGCTTCATATTTTACATGTTAGCTCAGTTTGAATAAAATCATGCTTGATTTAAATCATCCGTCATCCTTGGCCCCATGTTTTCACTCTATAATATAAAGGTCAAATGATTACGAATGATTTAAGAACAAATGAATATAAAAAAAACTGAAAGACAACACAAGTATATGTTTGATATCTTGAAGCAGCACACACATACACACACACAGACACACACATATACACTCTCACACACACAGGTTGCTACAATGTACATTTTTATTTTATGTATGTTTGTAAAAATGGTAAATAAACTGTTTAATAAGAATAATATTAGTAGAATTTTTTTTCCAGGGTTAAAAACACATGGTTGACTCCTTATAGAGGGTCACATGATTGATTCAGTACATCCCCAAAACGACATTCAATCAAAAATGGGTGACCCTGATGAACTTAATCCTGATTAATTATACAGTTGTGGCCAAAAGTTTTGAAAATGACACAATTATTAGTTTTTTACAAAGTTTGCTGCTAAACTGCTTTTAGATCTTTGTTTCAGTTGTTTCTGTGATGTACTGAAGTGTAATTACAAGCACTTCATACGTTTCAAAGGCTTTTATCGACAATTACATGACATTTATGCAAAGAGTCATTATTTGCTGTGTTGGCCCTTCTTTTCAGGACCTCTGCAATTCGACTGAGCATGCTCTCAATCAACTTCTGGGCCAAATCCTGACTGATAGCAACCCATTCTTTCATAATCACTCTTTGGAGTTTGTCATAAGTAGTGGGTTTTTGTTTGTCCACCCGCCTCTTGAGGATTGACCACAAGTTCTCAATGGGATTAAGATCTGGGAGTTTCAGGCCATGGACCCAAAATTTCAACGTTTTGGTCCCCAGCCACTTTTTAGTTATCACTTTTGCTTTATTGGCACGGTGCTCCATCGTGCTGAAAAATGCATTGTTCTTCACCAAACTGTTGTTGGATTGTTGGAAGAAGTTGCTGTTGGAGGGTGTTTTGGTACCGTTCTTTATTCATGGCTGTATTTTTGGGCAAAATTGTGAGTGAGCCCACTCCCTTGGATGAGAAGCAACCTCTCACATGAATGGTCTCAGGATGCTTTACTGTTGGCATGACACAGGACTGATGGTAGCGCTCACCTTTTCTTCTCCGGACAAGCCTTTTCCAGATGCCCCAAACAATCGGAAAGGGGCTTCATCGGCGAATATGACTTTGCCCCAGTCCCCCAGCAGTCCATTCACCATACTTTTTGCAAAAGATCAGTCTGTCCCTGATGTTTTTGGAGAGAAGTGGCTTCTTTGCTGTCCTTCTTGACACCAGGCCATCTTCCAAAAGTCTTGGCTTCACTGTGCGTGTAGATGCACTCACACCTGCCTGCTGCCATTCCTGAGAAAGCTCTGCACTGGTGGCACTCCGATCCTGCAGCTGAATCCTCTTTAGGAGACGATCCTGGCGCTTGCTGGACTTTCTTGGACGCCCTGAAGCCTTCTTAATAAGAATGGAACCTCTTTCCTTGAAGTTCTTGATGAGTCTATATATTGTTGATTTAGGTGCAATCTGTGAAGCCATTTTTATGCAAGCATCACCCTCCTTTTAACATGTCAAGTCCGTCATTCTAACCCAATCAGCCTGACATAATGATCTCCAGCCTTGTGCTCATCAGCATTCTCACCTGAGTTAACAAGACGTTTACTGAAATGATCTCAGCAGGTCGTTTAATGACAGCAATGAAATGCAGTGGAAAGTTTTTTTCAGGTTTAAGTTCATTATCATGGCAAAGAAGGACTATGCAATCCATCTGATCACTCTTCATAACATTCTGGAGTATATGCAAATTGCTATTACAAAAACTTAAGCAGCAACTTTTCCAATTTCCAATATTTATGTCATTCTCAAAACCTTTGGCCACAACTGTACATATACTGTTGATACACATTTCTTTCATAAACTCCAATTTTCTATTAATACACAATTCCAAACCTTTCCAAAACAATCTTGAGTAAATGAGAAAAGAAAGATGCTAAATAGTTTTCTTTTGTTTACCAAAGTTGACAGCTATACGAAATGTTAAGCTTAAATATTTCCAAATGTAATAAATTCTATAAAGTAGTTTGTAAGACACTTCCTTCATTTTGATAAAACATTTATTTGGCAGTATTTGGCAGTCATTCTTTAACACAAGAGATACAACCAAATAAAGAAGAGCAAAGGACACAGAACAAAGAGCATTTGTTAAAATCGTATTAATTAATATATTGTTGTTTTTAAAACAAATACAGTGTGACTTCTCGGAGGCTTTTCCACTCAACCATGGTAACCCTGGAAGAAATTTTTAAGCGTTCAAAACCTATGTCCAGACATTCAGGCGCTTCATCCAGGCGATATTGGCCAGTTTAAGCGTGACTTCTCGGACGCTTTTCCACTTGACCATGGTAACCCAGGAACAAAGATTTGAGCGTTCAAAACCTACGTCCAGACATCAAGGCTCGCAGACTAATTCCATAACAGTAACACATTACTGGGCATGATTTTACTCAGTAAAGGCCTGGGCAAACAAACTCACCCCATTACTACAACAATTTTATGGGCATGATCTTGTCCGGGTTAAGTGTGACTTCTCGTAGGCTTTCCCACTCGACCATGGTAACCCTGGAACAAATATTTGAGCGTTCAAAACCTACATCCAGACATCCAGACTCACAGACTAACCCCATAACAGCTACACATTACTGCGTATGACTTTATTCAGTAAAGGCCTGGGCCCAGAAACTCAACCCATTACTATAACGGTTTTATGGGCATGATCTTGGCCGGGTTAAGTGTGACTTATCGCAGGCTTTCTTACTCGACCATGGTAACCCTGGAAGAACCTTTTAAGCATTCAAAACCTACGTCCAGACATCCAGCCTCACAGACTAACCCTATAAAAGTAACACATTACTGGGCACGACTTTATTCAGTAAAGGCCTGGGCCCACAAACTCACCCCATTACTATAACAATATTATGGGCATGATATTGGCTGGGTTAAGTGTGACTTCTCTTAGGCTTTCCCACTCAACCATGGTAACCCTGGAAGAAATTTTTAACATTTCAAAAACTAAGTCCAGATATCCAGGCTCAAGACTAACCCCATAACAGCAAGACATTATTGGGCATGATTTTATTCACTAAAGAACCTGTATTACAGTTTTCTTCAAGGCCTGGGCACACAAACTCACCCCATTACTATAACACTTTCATGGGCATGATCTTGGCCGAGTTAAGTGTGACTTCTCGTAGGTTATCCCACTCGACCATGGTAACCCTGGAAGAAATATTGAAGTATTCAAAACCTAAATCCAGACATCCAGGCTCACAGACTAACCCCATAACAGTAACACATTACTGGGCATGATTTTATTCAATAAAGGCCTGGGCCCACAGACCCATTCCATTACTATAGCACTATTATGGGCATGATCTTTGCCGGGTTAAGCGTGACTTCTCATAGGCTTTCTTACTCGACCATGGTAACCCTGGAAGAAACTTTTAAGCATTCAAAACCTACGTCCAGACATCCAGCCTCACAGACTAACCCCATAACAGTAACACATTACTGGGCATGACTTTATTCAGTAAAGGCCTGGGCCCACGAACTCACCCCATTATTATAACAATTTTATGGGCATGATCTTGGCTGGGTTAAGTGTGACTTCTCTTAGGCTTTCCCACTCAACCATGGTAACCCTGGAAGACGTTTTTTAGCATTCAAAACCTACGTCCAGACATCCAGGCGATATTGGCCGGTTTAAGTGCGACTTCTCGGACGCTAATCCACTCGACTATGGTAATCCTGGAACAAATATTTGAACGTTCAAAACCTATGTCCAGACATCCAGGCTCAGAGACTAACCCCATAACAGTAACACATTACTGGGCATGATTTTATTCAGTAAAGGCCCTGTACTACAGTTTTCTTTAAGGCCTGGACCCACAGACTCACCCCATTACTATAACACTTCTATGGGCATGATCTTGGTCGGGTTAAGTTTGACTTCTCGTAGGCTTTCTTACTCGACAATGGTAACCCTGGAAGAAACTTTTAAGAATTCAAAACCAATTTCCAGACATCCAAGCACACAGACTAACCCCTTAACAGTAACACATTACTGGGCATGATTTTATTCAATAAAGGCCTAGGCCCACAAACTCACCCCATTTTTACAACACTATTATGGGCATGCTCTTGGTCGACTTAAGTGTGACTTCTCGTAGACTTTCCCACTCGACCATGGTAACCCTGGAAGAAGTTTTTAAGCATTCAAAACCTAAATCCAGACATCCAGGCGATATTGGCCGGTTTAAGTGCGACTTCTCAGACGCTAATCCACTCGACCATGGTAACCCTGGAACAAATATTGAAGCATTCAAAACCTAAATCCAGACATCCAGGCTCACAGACTAACCCCATAACATTAACACATAACTGGGCATGATTTTATTCAGTAAAGGCCTGGGCCCACAGACTCACCCCATTACTATAACGGGCGTGATCTTGGCCGGGTTAAGTGTGACTTCTCGTAGGCTTTCCCACTCGACCATGGTAACCCTGGAAAAAGTTTTTTAGCGTTCAAAACCTAAGTCCAGACATCCAGTCTATATTGGCCGGTTTAAGTGCGACTTCTCGGACGCTAATCCACTCGACCATGGTAACCCTGGAACAAATATTTGAATGTTCAAAACCTACGTCCAGACATCCAGGCTCACAGACTAACCCCATAACAATAACACATTACTGGGCATGATTTTATTCACTAAAGGACCTGTATTACAGTTTTCTTTAAGGCCTGGGCCCACAGACTCACCCCATTACTATAACACTATTATGGGCATGATCTTGGCCGGGTTAAGTGTGAATTCTCGTATGCTTTCCCACTCAACCATGGTAACCCTGGAAGAAATTTTTAAGCATTCAAAACCTACGTCCAGACATCCAAGCACACAGACTAACCCCTTAACAGTAACACATTACTGGGCATGATTTTATTCAGTAAAGGCCCTGTATTACAGTTTTCTTTAAGGCCTGGGCCCACAAACTCAGCCCATTACTATAAAACTTTAATGGGCACGATCTTGACAGGGTTAAGAGTGACTTCTTGTAGGCTTTCCCACTCAACCATGGTAACCTTGGAAGAAATTTTTAAGCGTTCAAAACCTAAGTCCAGACATCCAGGCGCTTCATCCAGGCGCTTCATCCAGGCGATATTGCCCGGTTTAAGTGCGACTTTTCAGACGCTAATCCACTCGACCATGGTAACCCTGGTACAAATGTTTGAACGTTCAAAATCTACGTCCAGACATCCAGGCTCACAGACTAACCCCATAACAGTAACACATTACTGGGTATGATTTTATTCAGTAAAGGCCTGGGCCCACAGATTCCACCCATTACTATAACACTTTTATGCGCATGATCTTGGCAGGGTTAAGCGTGACTTCTCGTAGGCTTTCCCACTCGACCATGGTAACCCTGGAAGAAATTTATAAGCGTTCAAAACCTACGTCCAGACATCCAGGCTCTCAGACTAACCCCATAACACTAACACATTACTTGGCATGATTTTTTCAGTAAAGGCCCTGTATTACAGTTTTCTTTAAGGCATGGGCCCACAAACTCACCCCATTACTATAATACTTTTATGGGCATGATCTTGGCCGGGTTAAACGTGATTTCTCGTAGGTTTTCCCCCTCGACCATGGTAACCCTGGAAGAAATATTGAAGCATTTAAAACCTAAATCCAGACATCCAGGCTCACAGACTAACCCCATAACAGTTACACATTACTGGGCATCATTTTATTCAGTAAAGGCCTGGGCCCACAGACTAAGCCATTACTCTAACACTATTATGGGCATGATCTTGGCCGTGTTAAGTGTGACTTCTTGTAGGCTTTCTTACTTGACCATGGTAACCCTGCAAGAAACTTTTAAGCGTTCAAAACCTACGTCCAGACATCCAGGCTCACAGACTAACCCCATCACAGTAACACATTACTGGGTATGATTTTATTCAGTAAAGGCCCTGTATTACAGTTTTCTTTAAGGCCTAGGCCCACAAACTCACCCCATTACTATCACAATTTTATGGGCATGATCTTGGTCGGGTTAAGTGTGACTTCTCGTAGGCTTTCCCAATCGACCATGGTAACCCTGGAAGAATTTTTAAGCGTTCAAAACCTAAATCCAGAGATCCAGGCTCACAGACTAACCCCATAACAGTAACACACTACTGGGCAAGATTTTATTCAGTAAAGGCCCTGTATTACAGCTCTCTTTAAGGCCTGGACCCACAGACTCACCCCATTACTATAACACTTTCATGGGCATGATCTTGGCCGACTTAAGTGTGACTTCTCGAGGCTTTCCCACTCGACCATGGTAACCCTTGAAGAACTTTTTTAAGCATTCTAAACCAAAATCCAGACATCCAGGCTCACAGACTAACCCCTCAACAGGAACACATTACTGGGCATGATTTTATTCAGTAAAGGCCTTGGCCCACAGATTCAACCCATTACTGTAGCACTTTTATGCGCATGATCTTGGCCGGTTTAAGTGTGACTTCTCGTAGGCTTTCCCACTCGACCATGGTAACCCTGGAAGAGATATTGAAGCATTCAAAACCTAAATCCAGACATCAAGGCTCAAGAATAACCCCATAACAACAAGATATTACTGGGAATGATTTTATTCACTAAAGGCCCTGTATTACAGTTTGCTTTAAGGCCTGGGCCCACAAACTCACTCCATTACTATAACACTATTAGGGGCATGATCTTGGCCGGGTTAAGTGTGACTTCTCGTAGGCTTTCCCATTTGACCATATTAACCCTGGAAGAAGTTTTTAAGCGTTCAAAACCTACGTCCAGACATCCACGCGATATTGGCCGGTTTAAGTGCGACTTCTCGGACACTAATCCACTCGACCATGGTAACCCTGGAACAAATATTTGAAGCGTTCAAAACCTAAGTCCAGACATCCAGGCGCTTCACCCAGGCGATATTGGCGGTTTTGAGTGCGATTTCTCGGACGATAATGCACTCGACCATGGTAACCCTGGAACAAATACAGAAAAGCATTAAAAATAGCAAGATCTGATTATTTTTCATCCCTTTTAGAAGAAAACAAACACAACCCCCGGTATTTATTCAGTACAGTAACTAAATTAACAAAAAATAAAGCATCAACAGGTGCTAATATGCCCCAAGAGTATAGCTGCAATGAGTTCATGAATTTCTTTACTTCTCTAAGATTGATACCATCAGAGATAAAATTGTAACTATGCAGCCGTCAACTACAGTTTCAAATCAGATAATGAGCTTTAGATCCCTAAGGAAAAATTACACTCTTTCTCTATTATAGGAGAAGAAGACTTGTACAAACTCGTTAAATCATCTAAACCAGCAACATGTATGTTAGACCCTATTCCATCTAAACTATTAAAAGATCTGCTTCCAGAAGTCATAGATCCTATTTTGAACATTATTAATTCATCATTGTCATTAGGTTATGTTCCCAAAACCTTTAAACTGGCTGTAGTTAAACCTCTCATTAAGAAACCACATCTTGATCCCAAAG
The DNA here is from genome assembly GCF_018831695.1 of Puntigrus tetrazona. Classification (NCBI taxonomy): domain Eukaryota; kingdom Metazoa; phylum Chordata; class Actinopteri; order Cypriniformes; family Cyprinidae; genus Puntigrus; species Puntigrus tetrazona. The sequence continues at coordinate 35,203 of NW_025048645.1, forward strand.
ACTTAGTAAATTACAGACCAATCTCTAATCTCCCTTTTCTGTCAAAGATACTAGAAAAGGTAGTATCCTCACAACTGTATTCCTTTTAGGAAAAAATGGTGTCTGTGAGGATTTCCAATCAGGTTTTAGACCGTACCATAGTACTGAGACTGCTCTCATTAGAGTTACTAATGACTTGCTTCTATCATCTGATCGTGGTTTTATCTCGTTATTAGTGCTATTAGATCTTAGCGCAGCATTCGATACTATCGATCACAACATTCTCTTGGATAGACTAGAAAACTATGTTGGCATTAGAGGAAGCGCCTTAGCATGGTTTAAATCATATCTATCTGACCGCTATCAGTTTGTGGCATTAAATGAGAAGGTATCATATCGATCAAAAGTGAATTATGGAGTTCCTCAAGGCTCAGTGCTAGGACCGTTACTTTTCAACCTGTACATGTTACCTCTGGGAGATATTATCAGGAGTCATGGTGTTAGTTTTCATTGCTATGCTGATGATACTCAACTCTATATTTCAGCGCAGCCTGGTGTTACACACCAAATTGAGAAACTAACAGAATGCATAGTTGATATAAAAAGCTGGATGATGAGTAACTTCTTAATGTTAAATTATGAAAAACAGAGGTGCTAATAATTGGACCTAAAAACCCCACATATAATAATCTAGAACACAGCCTATCACTTGATGGCTGCTCTGTTAATTCTTCATCATCAGTTAGGAACCTAGGTGTGCTGTTTGACCGCAATCTTTCCTTTGAAAATCATGTTTCTAGCATCTGTAAAACTGCGTTTTTCCATCTTAAAAATATATCTAAATTACGACCTATGCTTTCAACCTCTAATGCAGAAATATTAATTCATGCGTTTATGACCTCAAGGTTAGATTATTGCAATGCTTTATTGGGTGGTTGTTCTGCACGCTTAATAAACAAACTTCAGCTAGTCCAAAACGCAGCAGCCAGAGTCCTTACTAGAACAAGGAAGTATGATCATATTAGCCCGGTTCTGTCAACACTGCACTGGCTCCTATCAAACATCGAATAGATTTTAAAATCTTATTAATTACCTATAAAGCCCTGAATGGTTTAGCTCCTCAATACTTGAGCGAGCTCTTATCACATTATAGTCCTGCACGTCCGCTGCGTTCTCAAAACTCTGGCCATTTGATAATACCTAGAATATCAAAATCAACTGCGGGCGGCAGATCATTTTCCTATCTAGCACCTAAACTCTGGAACAATCTCCCTAACTCTGTTCGGGAAGCAGACACACTCTGCCAGTTTAAATCTAGATTAAAGACACATCTTTTTAACTTAGCCTACACATAACACACCAACACACACACCTTATTATTCAAATCCGTTAAAGGATTTTTAGGCTGCATTACTTAGATTTGCTGGAACCGGGAACACTACTCCTAAAATACGATGTACTTGTGACATCGTAAAAAGAATGGCATCTACGCTAATATTAGTCCTGTCTCTTTCTCAATCTGTTTTCAGTTTGTATCCAGACCAGATGGTGGATCAGCACCCAGAGATTATGTTCATCAGAGACCAGAACACCTAGATGCGCCCCGTGGACCAATCACCAGATCCTGATGCACACACGCACACGCACATACTAAGTCATTTACACTACCTGACACAGCTGCGTTTAAAATTGAACTGGAAGTTAAGTGCTGGGCGTCCAGTCAGAGGAGAACTGACCCCAACTGAGTCTGGTTTCTCCCAAGGTTTTTTTTTCTCCATTCTGTATGCATGGGGTTTTGTTTCCTTGCCGCTGTCGCCTCTGGCTTGCTTGGTTGGGGACACTTAACTTCTAGTGACTATCGTTGAATTGACTACAGAGACCGTCTCTGCATTTAATAAAAAATTGGTCACTCTCGTCATTATACATCCCTGTCATTATAATGTACAGTGCTTTGATGCAACCTGTGTTGTTAAAAGCGCTATATAAATAAAAATGATTGATTGATTGATTGAACAAATATTTGAGCGTTCAAAACCTACGTCCAGACATCCAGGCTCACAGACTAACCCCATAACAGTAACACATTACTGGGCATGATTTTATTCAATAAATGCATGGGCCCACACACTCACCCCATTACTATAACACTATTATGGGCATGATCTTGGCCGGGTTGAGTGTGACTTCTCGTAGGTTTTCCCACTCGACCATGGTAACCATGGAAGAAATTTTTTACATTTCAAATACTAAGTCCAGATATCCAGGCTCAGGACTAACCCCATAACAGCAAGACATAACTGGGCATGATTTTGTTCACTAAAGGCCCTGTATTACAGCTTTCTTTAAGGCATGGGCCCACAAACTCACCCCATTACTAAAACACTTTTATGGGCCTGATCTTGGCCGGGTTAAGCGTGACTTCTCGTAGGTTTTCCCACTCGACCATGGTAACCCTGGAACAAATATCGAAGCATTCAAAACCTAAATCCAGACATCCAGGCTCACAGACTAACCCCATAACAGTAACACATTACAGGGCATGACTTTATTCAGTAAAGGCCTGGGCTTACAGACTCACTCCATTACTATTACACTATTAGGGGCATGATCTTGGCTGGGTTAAGTGTGACTTCTCGTAGGCTTTCCCACTCGACCATGGTAACCCTGGAACAACTTTTTAAGAGTTCAAAACCTAAATCTAGACATCCAGGCTCATAGACTATCCCCATAACAGTAACACATTACTGGGCATGATTTTATTCAGTAAAGGCCCTGTATTACAGCTTTCTTTAAGGCATGGACCCACAGACTCACCCCATTACTATAACACTTTCATTGGCACGTTCTTTGCCGGGATAAGTGTGACTTCTCGTAGGTTTTTCCCACTCGACCATGGGAACCCTGGAAAAAATATTGAAGCATTCAAAACCTAAATCCAGACATCCAGGCTCACAGACTAACCCCATAACAGTAACACATTACTGGGCATGATTTTATTCAGTAAAGGCCCTATATTACAGTTTTCTTTAAGGCATGGGCCCAAAACTCACCCCATTACTATAACACTTTTATGGGCATTATCTTGGCTGGGTTAAACGTGACTTCTCGTAGGCTTTCCCACTCGACCACGGTAACCCTGGAAAAAATTTTTAAGCATTCAAAATTTGTTTCCAGGCATCCAGACTCAATGATTTTATGCAGTAAAAAGGCCTCACCCCATTACTATAACACTATTATGGGAATAACCTTGGCCGGGTTAAGTGTGACTTCTCGTAGGCTTTCCCACTCGACCAGGGTAACCCTGGAAGAAATTTTTAACATTTCAAAATCTAAGTCCAGATATCCAGGCTCAAGACTATCCCCATAACCGCAAGACATTACTGGGCATGATTTTATTCACTAAAGGCCCTGTCTTACAGCTTTCTTTAAGGCCTGGGCCCACAAACTCACCCCACTACTATAACACTTTCATGGGGATGATCTTGGCCGGGTTAAAGTGACTTCTCGTAGGTTTTCCCACTCGACCATGGGAACCCTGGAAGAAATTTTTAAGAATTCAAAACCTACATCCAGACATCCAGCCTCACAGACTAACCCTATAACAGCAACACATTTCTGGGCATGATTTTATTCACTAAAGGCCCTGTATTACAGTTATCTTTAAAGCCTGGGCCCACAAACTCACCCCATTACTATAACACTTTCATGAGCATGATCTTGGCCGGGTTAAGTGCGACTTCTCGGACACTTTCCCATTCAACCATGGTAACCCTGGAGGAAATTTTTAAGTCCACACATCCAAGCGCTTCATCCAGGCAATATTGGCCGGGTTAAGTGAGTCTTCTCGTACACTTTCCCACTTGACCATGGTAACCCTGAAGGAAATTTTTAAGCGTTTAAAACCTAAATCCAGACGATATTGGCCGAGTTACGTACGACTTCTTGGATGACTTTTTCACTCGATTCCCACCACCCTGGAAGAAATTTTTAAGCATTCAAAACCCCAGACATCCAGGCGCTTCATCCAGGTGATATTGACCAGGTTAAATTCAACTTCTCGGACGCTTTTCCACTCGACCATGGTAACTCTGGCGAAAAATTTGTAAGCGCTTCAAAACCTAAGTCCAGATATCCAGACGCTTCATCTAGCCGATCTTGGCTGTGATAGTTGGTACTTCTTGGACTCTTTCCCACTCGACCATGGTAACCCTGGAAGAAATTTTTACCTAAGCCCAGACATCCAGGCGCTTCATCCAGGCGATATTGGCCGGTTAAGTGCGACTTCTCGGACGCTTTTCCCTCGACCATGGTAACCCTGGAAGAAATTTTTAAGCGCTCAAAACCTAAGCCCAAACTTCCAGGCGCTTCATCCAGTCGTTATTGGCCAGGTTAAATGCGACTTCTCGGACGCTTTCCCACTCGACCATGGGAAACCTGGAACAAGTTTTTAAGCATTCAAAACCTAAGTCCAGACATCCAGCCGAACTTGGCCGGTTAAGCTCGACTTCTTGGACAGTTTCCCACTCAACCATGGTAATCCTGGAAGAACTTTTAAGCGTTTTAAACCTAAGTCCAGACATCCAGGCGCTTCATATAGCCGATCTTGGCTGTGATAAGTGCTACTTTTTGGACTCTTTCACACTTGAATCCTACCAACCGGAAGGAAAATTTTAAACGTTCAAAACCTTAGTCCTAACATTCAGATACTTCATCCAACATATCTTAGCCAAGATAGATGCGATTTCTCGGACGCTTTCCCACTCGACCATGGTAACCCTGGAGGAAATTTTTATGCGTTCAAAACCTAAGTCTAGACATCCAGGCGCTTCAACCAGGAGATATTGTCCGGGTTAAGTGCGCCTTCTTGTCACGCTTTCCCACTCGACCATGGTAACTCTGGAGGAAATTTTTAAGCGTTCAAAACCTACGTCCAGACATCCAGGCTCACAGACTAACCCCATAACAGTTACACATTACTGGGTATGATTTTATTCAGTAAAGGCCTGGGCCCACAAATTCAACCCATTACTATAACACTTTTATGCGCATGATCTTGGCGGTTTAAGTGTGACTTCTCGTAGTCTTTCCCCCTCAACAATGGTAACCCTGGAAGAAATTTTTAAACGTTCAAAACTTAAATCCAGACATCCAGGCTCACAGACTAACCCCATAACTGTAACACATTACTGGGCATGACTTTATTCAGTGAAGGCCTGGGCCCACAGATTCACCCCATTACTATAACACTTTCATGGGCATGATCTTGGCCGAGTTAAGTGTGTCTTCTCGTAGGTTTTCCCACTCGACCATGGTAACACTGGAAGAAATTTTAAAGCGTTCAAAACCGAAATCCAGACATCCAGGCTCACAGACTAACCCCATAACAGTAACACATTACTGGGCATGATTTTATTCACTAAAGGTCCTGTATTACAGCTTTCTTTAAGGCCTCAAACCAGAGACTCACCCTAATACTATAACAATTTCATGGGCATGATCTTGGCCGGGTTAAGTGTGACTTCTCGTAGATTTTCCCACTCGACCATGGTAACACTGGAAAAAAATTTAAAGCGTTCAAAACCTAAATCCAGACATCCAGGCTCACAGACTAACCCCATAACAGTAACACATTACTGGGCATGATTTTATTCAGTAAAGGCCCTGTATTACAATTTTCTTTAAGGCCTGGGCCCACAAACTCACCCCTTTACTATAACACTTTTATAGGCATGGTCTTGGCTTCGGAATAAGTGTGACTTCTCGTCGGCTTTCCCATTCGACCATGGTAACGCTGGAAGAAATTTTTAGCGTTCAAAACCTAAATCCAGACATCCAGGCTCACAGACTAACCACATAACAGTAACACATTACTGGGCATGATTTTATTCAGTAAAGGCCCTGTATTACAATTTTCTTTAAGGCCTCGACCCACAAACTCACCCCCTACGTCCATTACTATAACACTTTCATGGGCATGATCTTGGCCGGGTTAAGTGTGACTTCTCATAGGTTTTCCCACACGACCATGGTAACCCTGGAACAAATAATTGAGCGTTCAAAACCTACGTCCAGACATCCAGGCTCACAGACTAATCCCATAACAGTAACACATTACTGGGCATGATTTTATTCAGGAAAGGCCTGGGCCCACAATCTCACCCTATTACTACAACACTATTATGGGCATGATCTTGGCCGACGTAAGTGTGACTTCTCGTAGGCTTTCCCACTCAACCATGGTAACCCTGGAACAAATAATTGAGCGTTCAAAACTACGTCCAGACATCCAGGCTCACAGACTAATCCCATAACAGTAACACATTACTGCATGTGACTTTATTCAGTAAAGGCCTGGGCCCAGAAACTCAACCCTTTACTACTACACTTTTATGGGGCACGATCTTGGCCGACTTAAGTGTGACTTCTCTTAGGCTTTCTTACTCGACCATGGTAACCCTGGAAGAACCTTTTAAGCATTCAAAACCTACGTCCAGACATCCAGCCACACAGACTAACCCTATAAAAGTAACACATTACTGGGCACGACTTTATTCAGTAAAGGCCTGGGCCCACAAACTCACCCCATTACTGTAACAATTTTATGGGCATGATCTTGGCTGGGTTAAGTGTGACTTCTCTTAGGCTTTCCCACTCAACCATGGTAACCCTGGAAGAAATTTTTAACATTTCAAAAACTAAGTCCAGATATCCAGGCTCAAGACTAACCCCATAACAGCAAGACATTATTGGGCATGATTTTATTCACTAAAGGCCCTGTATTACAGTTTTCTTTAAGGCCTGGGCACACAAACTCACCCCATTACTATAACACTTTCATGGGCATGATCTTGGCCGAGTTAAGTGTGACTTCTCGTAGGTTTTCCCACTCGACCATGGTAACCCTGGAAGAAATATTGAAGTATACAAAACCTAAATCCAGACATCCAGGCTCAGAGACTAACCCCATAACAGTAACACATTACTGGGCATGATTTTATTCAGTAAAGGCCTGGACCCACAGACTTACCCCATTACTATAACACTATTATGGGCATGATCTTGGCCGGGTTAAGTGTGAATTCTCGTATGCTTTCCCACTCGACCATGGTAACCCTGGAAGAAATTTTTAACATTTCAAAAACTAAATCCAGATATCCAGGATCAAGACTATCCCCATAACAACAAGACATTACTGGACATGATTTTATTCAGTAAAGGCCCTGTATTACAGTTTTCTTTAAGGCATGGGCCACCAAACTCACCCCATTACTATAACATTTTCACGGGCATGATCTTGGCCGGGTTTAGTGTGACTTCTTGTAGGTTTTCCCACTCAACCATGGTAACCCTGGAAGAAATATTGAAGCATTCAAAACCTAAATCCAGACATCCAGGCTCACAGACTAACCCCATAACAGTAACACATTACTGGGCATGATTTTATTCAGTAAAGGCCTGGGCCCACAGACTCATCCCATTACTATAACACTTTTATGGGCATGATCTCGGCCGGGTTAAGTGTGACTTCTCATAGGCTTTCCCAATCGACCATGGTAACACTTGAAAAAACTTTTAAGCGTTCAAAACCTAAATCCAGACATCCATGCTCACAGACTAACCCCATAACAGTAACACATTACTGGGCATGATTTTATTCAGTAAAGGCCCTGTATTACAGCTTTCTTTAAGGCCTCGACCCACAAACTCACCCCATTACTATAACAATTTCATGGGCATGATCTTGGCCGGGTTAAGTGTGACTTCTCGTAGATTTTCCCACACGACCATGGTAACCCTGGAACAAATATTTGAGCGTTCAAAACGTTTGTCCAGACATCCAGGCTCACAGACTGATCCCATAACAGGAACACTTTACTGGGCATGATTTTATTCAGTAATGGCCTGGGCCCACAGACTCACCCCAATACTATAACGGGCGTGATCTTGGCGGGTTAAGTGTGACTTCTCGTAGGCTTTCCCACTCGACCATGGTAACCCTGGAACAAATAATTGAGCATTCAAAACCTACGTCCAGACATCCAGGCTCACAGATTAACCCCATAACAGCTACACATTACTGCGTATGACTTTATTCAGTAAAGGCCTGGGACCAGAAACTCAACCCATTACTATAACACTGTTATGGGCATGATCTTGGCCGGGTTAAGTGTGACTTCTCGTAGGCTTTCTTACTCGACAATGGTATCCCTGGAAGAAACTTTTTAAGCATTCAAAACCTACGTTGCAGACATCTAAGCACACAGACTAATCCCTTAACAGTAACACATTACTGGGCATGATTTTATTCAGTAAAGGCCTGGGCCAACAGCCTCACCCCATTACTATAAAACTTTTATGGGAATGATCTTGGCCGGGTTAAGTGTGACTTCTCGTAGGCTTTCCCACTCGACCATGGTAACCCTGGAACAAATTTTTAAGCGTTCAAAACCTAAATCCAGACATCCAGGCTCACAGACTAACCCCATAACAGTAACACATTACTGGGCATGATTTTATTCACTAAAGGCCCTGTATTACAGCTTTCTTTAAAGCCTGGACCCACAGACTCACCCCATTACTATAACACTTTCATGGGCATGATCTTGGCCGGGTTAAGTGTGACTTCTCGTAGGCTTTCTTACTCGACAATGCTAACCCTGGAAGAAATTTTTAAGCGTTCAAAACCTAAATCTTGACATCCAGGCTCACAGACTAACCCCTGTCATGGAATTTTCAACTCAAAATTATGTGAAGACTGAAAAATAAAGAGTCCAGCAAATTTGTCTTTGTCTTGCTTTTATTTCTCCGCGCAGAGAATGAAATGATCTAGTTTACACACAGTGAAGTCTGTGAGCAAAGAGATAACAGTGAGCTCACAGGTCAGAGGTTTTATAGGCAAAAGTATACATTCCAAGGTCGCTCAAATCCACCTCGAACCAATTGAAATAATCCAAAGTCACGTCACCCATCTCGTGCTTACTGTGTCTGGTTTTTCTCTAGTTTATCTCCCGTACCTAGCACAGATAGGGCATCCTGTACCCACATGAGGTTGTTTAACATGGGTTTAACCTCTGCCACGCACACAGTGTATGTTTACCATAACTCTAACATTCCAGGTCACTAATTGCGCATTTGTGTTCGTGTGCTAGTACCGTGATGTTACGAATATATGTAATCTATCTTTAAGTGAAGTTAGTTTAATAGTGAAGTTAATTCAATTCAGTGTTAAAAGTGAACAATAAACATTAAATGTAATCATTAGAATAATTTCCATTACACTCCTCCCTTTTGATCATTCTTGATCACCTGTCAAATTAGAATATAATAAAATAAAATCCCTTAACGATAACATCAAGTGTGTAAATTCACATGGATTCAGAACACACCATCACACAATAAGGGTTTGAAAACATAATAAACATTTTTAACTTGTGATTAACTGGAGATTACATAAACTCAATCTGAGGAAATCATCTCTTGACTTTATATATATAAAAAACGTTAATTGAAATGTAGAATTTTTTTTTCCCTTTAAATGGTGTTATCTTTTGAAACTATCTACTCGAGACCCCTTTAATCATTAGGTTACTCTTCATCATCACTTGAATCATCATAATCATCACAATCAACAATATTCACCACCTTTCTGGATTTATCCTCTATCTTACTCCCCCAGTGATTAAACGTTATCATTTGGTGGGTGACCGAAGCTCTCATAGTCGAATTCACTGCTCTTTTTACCATGCTCATCACACAAGGCCATATACATAGTAACAGGACAAACACAAATAGTGCTGAAATGGCAAGCAAACCAATATACTCAGCTTTTTGCCATAATCCCTTGAACCAATTCCATCCCCACACATCATCATCAGCACTAATCTCCCTAGCCTTTAGCCTGTTTACAGCATTAGTGATATTTTGAATACCCAAATCTATCATATGACCATCAGCATCATTGTCAGGAATATAGGTACAACATGCAGTCCCTACAACAGCACACACGCCTCCAGAAATAGCTGTAAGTTGATCCAACACAAGTCGATTCTGCAACGCTGTCAGTCTCAGGCCTCTCAGTTCCTCCTTGATCCCCTCCATCATCACCTTTGTGGTATTCATGAAGCTGATTAGTTCATACCGTGTCACTTCCACTTCATTTTGGAGGAAAGCTACCCCAAGAGACGGGATCAAAGCCTGGAAGAATTTCTCAGCTCCGTTCCATAGTCGATGTTCTTTCGGGACAGGGTTGTTCCGTCCAAGGCTTGATATCTTGACTCGGTCACGCAGTGAAGTCACCCTTTTTTCGATTTCTCTCTTGGCCTTAGTGAGGCGATGTCCTGGCTTCTTCGTGTGAAGTTGTTCTGGTGCTCTTACCGCGATAGCTCCTCCATATAACTGTACCATAGCACATGTGCCTGTCCACCGACGGGGCAGTGAAGCATACACGACATGTCCACACAGCCAGTACCATTCCTCCACCACACTGGTACCATCGTTGTCAGGAATGTGGACTTCTGAGCAATCTTGTTTGCATCTCACCCGATCGTTGGGGTTGCTACCGGTGAGGTAACGTCGGCTGATGTGACATTGTGGCAGAAGTCCTACCCCAATGATGGTATTCAACAAGCACCCCATGCATTTGTGACCGGCTTCTTGAGTGATCAGGAGTGAGTTGTACATCTCATTGCAGTGATTGATGGGTATTTCTCCCATGGAGTCTTGTCCCCCGTCATTTCGATAACAGGTCAGGTTAGATGGTATGTCTTTCACTATAGCAATGCGGCCTGCCACCCTCTTCAGGGTTCTAATCTTTGTCCACTCAGTTGAATTCTCCATGATCCAGAAGTCACTGTGCTCGGGTAGCCCTGCTGCTGCCACTGATATTGCTGTTATGTGCTTGATCAGATCCTTATCTGGGTCTTGATAGGCCCACCAATCCCCTCCGGTTATGCTGTGAGGAGTTGTGCACACACGTAGCAGTCAGTCAAGTCATTCGTTTTAGCAGTGAAGTTAAGCAGCCTCCACCACATATTGTTAGCATACGGATGTGGCGGATTCGGGTGATCTAACCAGTGCTCATCTCCTGTCTTGACCGCTCTGACTTGCCGGAGGAGAGTTTGATTGATCATATCGTCACATTCAGTGACATGATGTTCACGTTGTTTCTCCATGTATATCATGATGAATAGTGCAAATGAGAGGACGACCAGCGTCATACTTATGATTAGGGTCAAGAGGTTTGGGTACAAGTCGTATAGTTTTTTGAACTTGTCTATCTTCCTTCTCAATTTAGAGGATACCATCTTGTCAGATACTGCCACGTGACACCTGGTATTTTTGTAGGGAAGAAACAAATTTGCCCTGTTTGTCTATCTAATTGAGGTCTTATATTTGGTTTACTATACAGGAACGCAGCAGTCTGTCCTTCATACAAATGTGATGCTCTCCAGCCAATTGTGGTAATGACAGCTAACACTGCACTATCTTGTTCAACTATTTGTCTAACTACTTTACATTCGTCGTTTCCTATTTTCCTCTTATAGCAGCGATATAGAATCGGGGTGAACGGGTATCTGGTGTGCCACCTCGAAGCGTCTGATCCAGAGAGCCCTTGCTCTTCTATGGTGATGGGAAAAATCCTTTTCCTTTTCGGCATCCGTTGGCCTGTACTGACATCAGATCACTCCCACACAGTGATGTTGCTGCGTGTTCAGCTCCCATACACCACTGTGTGTTTGTTTACCTTTGTCAGTCAGACGTCCCCCTTGGCACGGGGCAGCTGGTCAATCACTGTTTATTGGGTTGGGTCTCCCTCTGGTGGTGGTGGGACCTTCTTGCAGTGGCTGGCGTGTATCCACGTAGCCCTCTCAGCCACCTTAACCGCAGTGTGCGTTATCAGCAGGACCTGGAACGGGCCGTTCCACCTCCTTGATTTCCAATGTTTCCTTCTGAAATCCTTGACCACCACAAAATCACCAGGTCTGATGTCATGCAGAAATCCCTCTGCTGGCTTAGGTAGAGCGTCCTTGACCTGTTGAGAGATCTGAGAGAGAGTCGAAGACAGATTTTTACAATAGTTCAACATGTCATCTTCACACAGAGCAGTAGAGGGCAATGGTCGGGGTTCGGTCCCACTCCAGCGATGGAGGCCTGCCAAACAAGATTTCAAATGGGCTGAGATTAGACTTTGCTCTTTTTCTCATTCTCATATACATCAACACAATGGGAAGTGCTTTGACCCAAGACAGACCTGTTTGCTCACAACACTTTGCCAGTTTATTTTTCAAAATTCCATTTTCTCTTTCAACACTACCCCCGGACGCTGGGTGATAGGAGGTATGTTTACGTATGTCGATTCCTAAGAATTTCCCAACCTGATCGATTGCCTCATTAGCAAAAGGTGTGCCATTATCACTACTAATCTTTTTTGGTATTCCCCATCTTGGGACGATCTCAGACACCAGTGCCTTTGCAACAGCCCCAGCGTTTTGCTTAGATGTGGGGAAAACTTCCACCCACTTTGAGAACATATCAACCAGAACAAGGCAGAATTTCTTACCTTCACATGGTGTCAGTTCAATGAAATCGAACATTATATGATCAAAAGGTTGACTTGGTGGTGGATGTGCTGCCAAAGGGACCTGTTGTCCTCTTCCTACATTATTTGTGGCACAGATCATACAAGATTGACAATATTTTTCTGCAAAGGAAGTAAATCCTTTTGTAAACCAATATTGATTGATCATGTCAAACATTCCCATTTTGCTTATGTGATCTAACCCGTGCACTAATTTGGCATAGTGTGGGAAAAAGTGTTTTGGCAAACAAGGTTTGTCTTCGGTGCTCAGCCAAACGTTGTCTTTCAGCTTGCACTCGGCCTTCACCCATTGTTTTTTCTCTTCTGGTGTTGCGAAACCCTGCATAGCTGCAAGAGAACTAGAAGGGAATGTTAGTTCGTCATTGTTAACAGTTACACATGTAAGAGAAGGTTCTGTTCCCTTTGTTGCGTTCTTCGCAGCGATATCAGCGCGCGTTGTTTCCTAATGATACAAAATCGTTAAACTTGGAATGCGCGACGCACTTGCAAATAGCAATCGACCTTGGAAGCAAAATCGCTTCTAGCAAGGCTGCTATTTTGTCATGATTTTGGATGGGTTTACCATCGGATTTTAGAAATTTCCTACATCGCCATAGAGCCGAAAAATCATGACAGGTCGAAAAAGCATAACGAGAATCTGTGTAGATGGTGACTGTTTTTCCTTCTGCGATTTTACAGGCCTCAGTTAATGCGACTAATTCGGCCGCTTGCGCAGAGTAATGCGCGGGGAGTGCTCCACTTGCTAATGTCGCATGCGCGGTGGTTACTGCGTAACCTACTCTGTTTTTACCGGTTTCTGGGTCTCGAGACGCTGAACCATCAACAAATAAAACCAAATCTGAATTGTCAAGGGGGGTTTCTTTTAAATCTGGTCGCGGTGTGCACCTGTTCCAATGCAGCGATACAATTATGTTCCTCGCCATCCTGCTCGGTTGGGAGCAGTGTGGCAGGATTCAACACTGTACACCGTTTCACTGTGATGTTTGGCATTTCCAATAGAATGGTATTATATCTGAGCCATCTGGCTGTGGACAAATGAGATGTTTTCTGTTCCAACAAGATCATAGAGACAGCGTGTGGCACTAGTAGTGTTACATCAGAATACCCCACAATTTCCTTGAAGCTAAAATAGCTTTTTCTGCTGCTGCTACAGCTCTCAGACAATTTGGTAGACCTGCTGCCACAGGGTCGAGTTTACTTGAAAAATATGCCACCGGTCTCAGCTTTCCCCCGTGATCCTGTAACAGAACAGAAGACATGAAACCATTTTTCTCATCAACTGTTTGTACAAAATTTCTCTCAGGGTCTGGAAGTCCCAGACTTGGGGATGTTTGTAACAACATTTTCAACCTTTCAAATGCTTTCTCTGCTTCAGGAGTCCAGGTCAGTTTGTCATGTGGCTGCAACCTTTTCCGTGAGCCAAAGCGCTCAAAGGTGATTCTTCAATGGCATAGTTGGGAATAAATGTTCTACAATACGAACACATTCCCAAAAATGACATGAGCTGTTTTTTTGTCAGAGGCTTTGGAATCTTTTGAATTGCCTCTATTCTCTTTTGTGTTAGAGATTTTCCTGCTTGTTGATAATGTGACCTAGAAACGTCACCTCCTTTTTGCAAACTGCAACTTTGACAAACTGACCTTGTGGCCTTCAGCAGCCAAATGTTTCAACAGCTTTACAGTGTCCTGTGTACAAGTTTCTTCATCTCTGGCTGTTATTAAGAGATCATCGACATATTGAATTAAAGCTGACCCTGGTGTCAATTGTAATGTTTCCAAACTTCTCTTCAGTGCCTCGCCGAACAACACAGGCGAATTTTTGAATCCTTGACAAAGTCGAGTAAAAGTGTAAGGTTTGCCATTAAAATTGAAAGCAAACCAAAATTGGCTGTCTTTATGAACCGGCACAGAAAAGAAAGCATTGGAAAGATCAACAACCGAAAACCATTCAGCATCACCTGGTATTTGTGATAGGAGTGTGTACGGGTTGGGGACAATAGGAGCCTGTGTCTGAACTGCATCATTTACAGCCTGCAAGTCTTGCACAAACCTCCACTCAACTGGCTGGTCTGCGTCTCTTATCTTTTTGACAGGAAAAATGGGTGTACGCACAGGAGAGTTCTCACATTCCACAATCACTCCAGCCTTTTTCAATGCTTCAAAAACTGGTTTGATTCCCTCAATAGCTTCCCTTTTCAAAGGATATTGAGGTTTGCATGGTCTGTAATCAGATTTTGGAATAATTTGAATAGGGTCACAATTCTTGATCAACCCCACGTCATATTTAGAAGAAGCCCAAACGGTCTTTGGAACTTCCCTGAGAGCTGGAATGCTTTCCATTTCAGTTTCTGTAAGGAAGCAGTGATTGGGCAATGCACTTTCGCTCACATGAACTGTGCTGCGTTCAGCCATCGCAGCAGGCTCAGTCAAATTCATTCGATATGCAGACAGAGTTGGATTATATTCAACATTTTCTCAGCAGTCCGCAACCAATTTTCATGAAAGATGCACGTCTTTACAAAGGGACCAATGTCTTCCCAACGATTGTCGCTCCCTTTCGACAACGACACATGGGGAAAAGAATCCACAACATCAAAAAACATCTGCTGTTCATCGCGTTTAATGCAACAGCAGCAGCAGCACATTTATTTTCTGTCCAAATTAGCCAATTCAATTGCAATGTCTCAATACGCGGAAACCATTTCTGTTCAAACAACTCGTCTCTAGCCAGAGACACATGCTGAGCAGTGTAAGTCTGAGAATGGCATAAAATCAGAATCAGGCGAAACTCTATCTTTAGCAGCATTGACAAGATTTTCGCATAATTCATCATCTTGCAATTTCCATTGATAAACGTATAGTGGTGTATGTTGGATTGCAGTCAGAGTTTGAATTTGATACTGAACTGCTTTGACACCTTCTGGACCAGATATTAGAGAAATACCTAGTTTGCACATCAAATCTCTCCCCAGCAGATTTTTGGGACAGTGCTGTGAGAGGAGGAAACTGTGTCTGAAACTTGCACCATTCTCATCTTTACACCTCAGAGGGACTGTAAAATTCTCTTTAACAGTATGACCAGATGCAGAAATCGTCCATGCAAAATTTCCACTCAATTTGGGGACAGAGGCAAGCTCATTTATCCTTAATACTGAACTCGTGGCCCCCGAATCAGCTAAAAACACCCTTTCAACTCCGTCTATCCATAAGCTAACCTCTGGCATTTGTTGATATGCTAAGTCATTCAAATGAGTATATGTGCCTAATTCTCTTTGTCTGAAAGATTTCTCATTTTCTAATTTAGCAATGCAATCGTGTATGACAGCAAGCGTTTCTTCATTGCAATTCGCAGCAAGCATTTCTTCATTGCAATTCGCAGTGTCAGATGTGGGTGTGTGTGTGTCAAACTTATCTGTTACTGAAGTGTGGTCGCCAGAGACTTTGCTCTCAACTCCCCCTCCTCTCTCGCACTCTGCCGTCAATCTGCTTTCGGTTTAGATTTTGCCGCAGCAGCCGCCGTGCGTCTATTCAAAAGCGGGCACTCATTTTTCCAATGTCCGGGCTCTTTGCAATAAAAACAAACATCCGGATCAACTTGAGACAGTCTTTGCCCTCTTCCTCTCCCCGCCTCTCGGCCTCGATAATTCGCTCCTCTGTACATTGTCAGGTTTGGCAACTGGAGCTCCTTTTCAGCCTTTTTCGCGCTTTTCTCCGCCAACATCTTTTCAGCATGCAACGCATGTTTTCGAATCCTCTCCAGTTTCTCGTCTTCCCACTCGATGCAGGTTTGCTTGACGATAGTCGTTATTTCGGTTTCAGTCCACTCAGGAAGCGGCTGCGTGAAATGAGCTTCCCACATCTGTGGAATTTCCCCTCTAATGTCCGGCTCTGGCATTCCACTGTAAGTGTTGAAAGTCTCATACAGTCGCACAAAATAGTCGTCAACTGACTCGTCCCTTCTTTGTGTGCAGTAGTTGATCTTGTCGGTGTTAATCCTAGCAGGAAAAAGGGCCTTGAATCGTCCCGCCCAGAGCTTCCACTGCTGACCTGTATGGCTCGTTCTCAGCGTGTCCCCACTCTGCTTGAACTCTCCGCGTGTCCGCCTGGGGAAATCTGGTCGGATCTTGTGCCAGTCCGTCGGCCCCATCTTGATCATCAGCAGACGTTTGAGTTCGAGCATCGTTGGGCTGAATTCTTGACAGAACGCATCCAGTTCCACTACAAACTTTTCCCCTGAGTCTCTGGGGTTTGGCAGATTTGTCATAACCTGCCTCAAGTCTGTCTCAGTCCACGGTCGAAAAACCATCGTGGTTCCTTGTGGGCCAGCCACTTGAATCATGGGGAAAGATGTCGCGCTTCCTCACCGTCGTTCTCATCCACGCAGTCCGGTTCTAGTGCCAGTCTTTCAAGCGATCTGGATCTGGTTCTCGTGCCGGTCACGGAGTATCTCATCTTTCGAACTCCGTCGCTGGATGTAGAAGGCTGAGATGGTGCAGGTGCCGTTGGAGCGGTAAGAGGGGCAGGCAACTGTCCTCCTTTCCATAAGCCCACGGGTGTCGTCGCTGCAGGGTAGTAAGACGGCGGTTGTGGTGGTGGCGATTGCGGTGGTGGCGCCAGCGGCTGGGGCATTTGCTGGTAGGGGTAAGGCCAGGAGTCAAGATCAAAGTCCACCGCGGCGCACTGGTTTTCTAGAGAGGGATAGAGAGAAGAAGATTTCTGAGCAGTATACTCTGTTCCTTTAACTTCCTTTGCTTCTGACTCTACATTTTTATGAGGCAGTTCTTTCAGGGCTTGCCGTTTTTCTCGGCGTTCACTCTTCTAGCCAATAGTTTAGATATTGTCTATGTTTCTGAAACAGATCTTTTTGTTTGTTTTTCAACTTTTTCTTATCCCTAAGTTTACTTTCACGCCTTTCCAAACTTTCCTTCACCCTGTTTAGAGTTGTCACACTAAACGTGCCCCTTTTTGGAAAATCATGATCTTCGATCCAAATCGGTATCACTTCCATAATTCTCTGTCCATATTTCTTTCTCATGTCAACATAAATTGGGCTGTTCAAATCGTCTAGATCGATTTCAGGTTTGACATTACTAGACCCCATACTTGCAATCCGAGACTTTACCTGTACCTGGGACGCGTCCTCTTTCCTCACACTCAGTCGTCACTGCCGTGTGGCTCTGCTCTAAACTCGCGCAGAGTCTTTTATACTCCTGTACTTACTCGTACAGAGTCCCTTACGCCCTTCTGTCCTGCTTACTCGCAGACAATACCTTTTTCACTAACCCGTGAAACCTATAGGGCGGCTCGGCCATGCGTTCGTGAATCTAGGAATATCAAACCGCTCATTGTTTTTGTCAGACCAAGATGAAAGAAAATTTATTTTTATATATACCTTTTAATTTTTAAGACAAAGACAAACTTGTGTCTCAAAATCAGTCTCACCGTTTTCAGCACGCGTTTTCCTGGTTCTTTTAAGGAATCCAGCAGTGACGGTCCACTGGGCCCTCAGACGTCAGTTCCCTCTTCCCTGAAACCGTTTAGGGGTACAGGGCTAAGACCCTTTGTGGGCTTAGGGTGATCAGCCTACCAACGCCTTTCAAGTCCCGGACGATCAGCTGTCGGATCCCATCCTCGCCGCCAAGATTGTCATGGAATTTTCAACTCAAAATTATGTGAAGACTGAAAAATAAAGAGTCCAGCAAATTTGTCTTTGTCTTGCTTTTATTTCTCCGCGCAGAGAATGAAATGATCTAGTTTACACACAGTGAAGTCTGTGAGCAAAGAGATAACAGTGAGCTCACAGGTCAGAGGTTTTATAGGCAAAAGTATACATTCCAAGGTCGCTCAAATCCACCTCGAACCAATTGAAATAGTCCAAAGTCACGCCACCCATCTCGTGCTTACTGTGTCTGGTTTTTCTCTAGTTTATCTCCCGTACTAGCACAGATAGGGCATCCTGTACCCACATGAGGTTGTTTAACATGGGTTTAACCTCTGCCACGCACACAGTGTATGTTTACCATAACTCTAACATTCCAGGTCACTAATTGCGCATTTGTGTTCGTGTTTAGTACCGTGATGTTACGATATGTAACATCATATATATGTAATCTATCTTTAAGTGAAGTTAGTTTAATAGTGAAGTTAATTCAATTCAGTGTTAAAAGTGAACAATAAACATTAAATGTAATCATTAGAATAATTTCCATTACACCCCATAACAGTAACACATTACTGGGCATGATTTTATTCATTAAAGACCTGGGCCCACAGACTCACTCTCTATTACTAGAACACTATTAGGTGCATGAACTTGGCTGGTTTAAGTATGACTTCTCGTAGGCTTTCCCACTCGACGATGGTAACCCTGGAACAAATATTTGAGCGTTCAAAACCTACGTCCAGACATCCAGGCTCACAGATTTACCCCATAGCAGCAACACATTACTGGGCATGATTTTATTCAGTAAAGGCCTGGGCCTACAGACTCACTCCATTACTATAACACTATCATGGTCATGATATTGGCCGAGTTAAATCTGACTTCTCGTAGGCTGTCCCACTCGACCATATATTAACCATGGAAGAAATTTTTAAGCGATCAAAACCTAAATCCAGACATCCGGGCTCACAGATTAACCCCATAACAGTAACACATTACTGGGCTTGATTTTATTCAGTAAAGGCCTGGGCCCACAGATTCAACCCATTACTATAACAATTTCATGGGCATGATCTTGGCCGATTTAAGTGTGTCTTCTCGTAGGTTTTCCCACTCGACCATGGTAACCCTGGAAAAAATATTGAAGTATTCAAAACCTAAATCCTGACATCCAGGCTCACAGACTAACCCCATAACAGTAACACATTACTGGGCATGATTTTATTCAGTAAAGGCCTGGGCCCACAAACTCACCCCATTATTACAACACTATTATGGGCATGATCTTGGTCGACTTAAGTGTGACTTCTCGTGAGGCTTTCCCCGACCATGGTAACCCTGGAAGAAATATTGAATCATTCAAAACCTAAATCCAGACATCCATGCTCACAGACTAACACCATAACAGTAACACTTTACTGGGCATGATTTTATTCAATAAAAGGCCTGGGCCCACAGACTCACCCCACTACTATAGGGCATGATCTTGGCCGACTTAAGTGTGACTTCTCGTAGGCTTTCCCACTCAACCATGGTAACCCTGGAAGAAATATTGAAGCCTTCAAAACCTATGTCCAGACATCCAGCCTCACAGACTAACCCTATAACAGTAACAAATTACTGGGCATGACCTTATTCAGTAAAGGCCTGAGCCCACAAACTCACCCAACTACTATCACAGTTTTATGGGCATGATCTTGGTCGGGTTAAGTGTGACTTCTCGTGAAGCTTTCCCACTCGACCATGGTAACCCTGGAAGAATTTTTAAGCATTCAAAACCTAAATCCAGACATCCAGGCTCATAGACTAACCCCATAACAGTAACAGATTACTGGGCAAGATTTGATTCACTAATGGCCCTGTATTACAGCTCTCTTTAAGGCCTGGACCCACAGACTCACCCCATTACTATAACACTATTATGGGCATGTTCTTGGCCGGTTTAAGTGTGACTTCTCATAGTCTTTCCCACTCAACAATGGTAACCCTGGAAGAAATATTCAAGCATTCAAAACCTACGTCCAGACATGCAGGCTCACAGACTAACCCCATAACTGTAGCACATTACTGGGCATGATTTTATTCAGTAAAGGCCCTGTATTACAGTTTTCTTTAAGGCTTGGGCCCACAAACTCACTGCATTACTATAACACTATTAGGGGCATGATCTTGGCTGGGTTAAGTGTGACTTCTCGTAGGCTTTCCCAATTGACCATGTTAACCCTAGAATAAATTTTTTGACGTTCAAAACCTAAATCCAGGCTCACAGACTAACCCCATAACAGTAACACACTACTGGGCATGATTTTATTCAGTAAAGGCCCTGTATTACAGTTTTTTTTAAGGTCTGGGCCCACAAACTCACCCCATTACTATAAAACTTTAAAGGGCATGATCTTGACAGGGTTAAGAGTGACTTCTCATAGGCTTTCCCACTCAACCATGGAAGACATTTTTAAGCATTCAAAACCTAAGTCCAGACATCCAGGGGCTTCATCCAGGCGCTTCATCCAGGCGCTTCATCCAGGCGATATTGGCCGGTTTAAGTGCGACTTCTCGGATGCTAATCCACTCAACCATGGTAACCCTGGAACAAATTTTTGAGCATTCAAAACCTACGTCCAGACATCCAGGCTCACAGACTAATCCCATAACAGTAACACATTACTGGGCATGATTTTATTCAGTAAAGGCCTGGACCCACAAACTCACCCCAATACTACAACATTATTATGGGCATGATCTTGGCCGACTTAAGTGTGACTTCTCGTAGGCTTTCCCACTCGACCATGGTTACCCTGGAAGAAATTTTTAAACGTTCAAAATCTAAATCCAGACATCCAGGCTCACAGACTAACCCCATAACAGTAACACATTACTGGGCATGATTTTATTCAGTAAAGGCTCTGTATTACAGTTTTCTTTAAGGCATGGGCCCACAAACTCACCCCATTACTATAAAACTTTAAAGGGCATGATCTTGACAGGGTTAAGAGTGACTTCTCATAGGCTTTCCCACTCGACCATGGTAACCCTGGAAGAAATTTTTAAGCGTTCAAAACCTAAGTCCAGACATCCAGAGGCTTCATCCAGGCGATATTGGCCGGTTTAAGTGCAACTCTTTGGATGCTAATCCACTCGACCATGGTAACCCTGGAACAAATATTTGAGCATTCAAAACCTACGTCCAGATATCCAGGCTCTAGACTAACCCCATAACAGCAAGACATTACTGGGCATGATTTTATTCACTAAAGGCCCTGTATTACAGTTTTCTTCAAGGCCTGGGCCCACAAACTCACCCCAGTACTATAACACTTTCAAGGGCATGATCTTTGTCGGGTTTATTTTATTCAGTAAAGGCCTGAGCCCACAGACTCACCCGATTACTATGACACTAAAAGGGCGTGATCTTGGCCGGGTTAAGTGTGACTTCTCGTAGGCTTTCCCACTCGACCATGGTAACCCTGGAAGAAAATTTTAAGCGTTCAAAACCTAGGTCCAGACATCCAGGCTCACAGACTAACCCCATAACAGTAACACATTACTGGGCATGATTTTATTCAGTAAAGGCCCTGTATTACAGTTTTCCTTAAGGCTTGGGCCCACAAACTCACTCCATTACTATAACACTAATAGGGGCATGATCTTGGCCGGGTTAAGTGTGACTTCTCGTAGGCTTTCCCACTCGACCATATTAACCCTGGAAGAAATTTTTTAAGCGTTCAAAACCTAAATCCAGACATCCAGGCTCACAGACAAACCCCATAACAGCAACACATTACTGGGCATGATTTTATTCAGTAAAGGCCTGGGCCCACAGATTCAACCCATTACTATTAAACTTTTATGGGCATGATCTTGACAGGGTTAAGAGTGATTTCTCGTAGGCTTTCCCACTCGACCATGGTAACCCTGGAAGAAATTTTTAAGCGTTCAAAACCTAAGTCCAGACATCCAGGCGATATTGTCCGGTTCAAGTGCGACTTCTCGGACGCTAATCCACTCGACCATGGTAACCCTGTAACAAATGTTTGAGCGTTCAAAACCTACATACAGACATCCTGGCGCTTCATCCAGTCGATATTGGCCGGTTTAAGTGCGACTTCTCGGACGCTTATCCACTCGACCATGGTAACCCTGGAACAAATTTTTGAGCATTCAAAACCTACGTCCAGACATCCAGGCTCACAGACTAATCCCATAACAGTAACACATTACTGGGCATGATTTTGTTCAGTAAAGGCCTGGACCCACAAACTCACCCCAATACTACAACATTATTATGGGCATGATCTTGGCTGACTTAAGTGTGACTTCTCGTAGGCTTTCCCACTCGACCATGGTTACCCTGGAAGAAATTTTTAAACGTTCAAAATCTAAATCCAGACATCCAGGCTCACAGACTAACCCCATAACAGTAACACATTACTGGGCATGATTTTATTCAGTAAAGGCCCTGTATTACAGTTTTCTTAAAGGCCTGGGCCCACAAACTCACCCATTACTATAAAACTTTAAAGGGCATGATCTTGACAGGGTTAAGAGTGACTTCTCATAGGCTTTCCCACTCGACCATGGTAACCCTGGAAGAAATTTTTAAGCGTTCAAAACCTAAGTCCAGACATCCAGGGCCTTCATCCAGGTGATATTGGCCGGTTTAAGTGCAACTCTTTGGATGCTAATCCACTCGACCATGGTAACCCTGGAACAAATATTTCAGTATTCAAAACCTACGTCCAGATATCCAGGCTCTAGACTAACCCCATAACAGCAAGACATTACTGGGCATGATTTTATTCACTAAAGGCCCTGTATTACAGTTTTCTTCAAGGCCTGGGCCCACAAACTCACCCCAGTACTATAACACTTTCAAGGGTATGATCTTTGTCGGGTTTATTTTATTCAGTAAAGGCCTGAGCCCACAGACTCACCCGATTACTATGACACTATAAAGGGCGTGATCTTGGCCGGGTTAAGTGTGACTTCTCGTAGGCTTTCCCACTCGACCATGGTAACCCTGGAAGAAATTTTTAAGCGTTCAAAACCTAGGTCCAGACATCCAGGCTCACAGACTAACCCCATAACAGTAACACATTACTGGGCATGATTTTATTCAGTAAAGGCCCTGTATTACAGTTTTCCTTAAGGCTTGGGCCCACAAACTCACTCCATTACTATAACACTAATAGGGGCATGATCTTGGCCGGGTTAAGTGTGACTTCTCGGAGGCTTTCCCACTCTACCATATTAACCCTGGAAGAAATTTTTAAGCGTTCAAAACCTAAATCCAGACATCCAGGCTCACAGACAAACCCCATAACAGCAACACATTACTGGGCATGATTTTATTCAGTAAAGGCCTGGGCCCACAGATTCAACCAATTACTATTAAAATTTTATGGGCATGATCTTGACAGGGTTAAGGGTGACTTCTCGTAGGCTTTCCCACTCGACCATGGTAACGCTGGAAGAAATTTTTAAGCGTTCAAAACCTAAGTCCAGACATCCAGACGATATTGTCCGGTTTAAGTGCGACTTCTCGGACGCTAATCCACTCGACCATGGTAACCCTGTAACATATGTTTGAGCGTTCAAAACCTACATCCAGACATCGAGGCGCTTCATCCAGTCGATATTGGCCGGTTTAAGTGCGACTTCTCGGACGCTTATCCAATCGACCATGTTAACCCTGGAACAAATTTTTGAGCATTCAAAACCTACGTCCAGACATCCAGGCTCACAGACTAATCCCATAACAGTAACACATTACTGGGCATGATTTTATTCAGTAAAGGCCCTGTATTACAGTTTTCTTTAAGGTCTGGGCCCACAAACTCACCCCATTACTATAAAACTTTAAAGGGCATGATTTTGACAGGGTTAAGAGTGACTTCTCATAGGCTTTCCCACTCGACCATGGTAACCCTGGAAAAAATTTTTAAGCATTCAAAACCTAAGTCCAGACATCCAGGCGCTTCATCCAGGCGATATTGGCCGGTTTAAGTGCGACTTCTCGAATGCTAATCCACTCAACCATGGTAACCCTGTAACAAATTTTTGAGCATTCAAAACCTACGTCCAGACATCCAGGCTCACAGACTAATCCCATAACAGTAACACATTACTGGGCATGATTTTATTCAGTAAAGGCCTGGACCCACAAACTCACCCCAATACTACTACATTATTATGGGCATGATCTTGGCCGACTTAAGTGTGACTTCTCGTAGGCTTTCCCACTCGACCATGGTTACCCTGGAAGAAATTTTTAAACGTTCAAAATCTAAATCCAGACATCCATGCTCACTGACTAACCCCATAACAGTAACACATTACTGGGCATGATTTTATTCAGTAAAGGCCCTGTATTACAGTTTTCTTTAAGGCTTGGGCCCACAAACTCACTCCATTACTATAACACTAATAGGGGCATGATATTGGCCGGGTTAAGTGTGACTTCTCGTAGGCTTTCCCACTCGACCATACAATAAAAACACTCACGCTAACCCTGGAAGAAATTTTTAAGTGTTCAAAACCTAAACCCAGACATCCAGGCTCACAGACAAACCCCATAACAGCAACACATTACTGGGAATGATTTTATTCAGTAAAGGCCTTGGCCCACAGATTCAACCCATTACTATTAAACTTTTATGGGCATGATCTTGGCCGATTTAAGTGTGACTTCTCATAGGCTTTCCCACTTGACCATGGTTACCCTGGAAGAAATTTTTAAACGTTCAAATTCTAAGTCCAGACATCCAGGCTCACAGACTAACCCCATAACATTAACACATTACTGGGCATGATTTTATTCAGTAAAGGCCCTGTATTACAGTTTTCTTTAAGGCCTGGGCCCACAAACTCACCCCATTACTATAAAACTTTAAAGGGTGTGATCTTGACAGGGTTAAGAGTGACTTCTCATAGGCTTTCCCACTCGACCATGGTAACCCTGGAAGAAATTTTTAAGCGTTCAAAACCTAAGTCCAGACATCCAGGGGCTTCATCCAGGCGCTTCATCCAGGCGATATTGGCCGGTTTAAGTGCAACTCTTTGGATGCTAATCCACTTGACCATGGTAACCCTGGAACAAATATTTGAGCATTCAAAACCTACGTCCAGATATCCAGGCTCTAGACTAACCCCATAACAGCAAGACATTACTGGGCATGATTTTATTCACTAAAGGCCCTGTATTACAGTTTTCTTCAAGGCCTGGGCCCACAAACTCACCCCAGTACTATAACACTTTCAAGGGCATGATCTTTGTCGGGTTTATTTTATTCAGTAAAGGCCTGAGCCCACAGACTCACCCCATTACTATAACAATATTATGTGCATGATCTTGGCCGGTTTAAGTGTGACTTCTCGTAGTCTTTCCCACTCAACAATGGCAACCCTGGAAGAAATATTCAAGCATTCAAAACCTACGTCCAGACATACAGGCTCACAGACTAACCCCATAACAGTAACACATTACTGGGCATGATTTCATTCAGTAAAGGCCCTGTATTACAGTTTTCCTTAAGGCTTGGGCCCACAAACTCACTCCATTACTATAACACTAATAGGGGCATGATCTTGGCCGGGTTAAGTGTGACTTCTCGTAGGCTTTCCCACTCGACCATATTAACCCTGGAAGAAATTTTTAGGCGTTCAAAACCTAAATCCAGACATCCAGGCTCACAGACAAACCCCATAACAGCAACACATTACTGGGCATGAATTGATTCAGTAAAGGCCTGGGCCCACAGATTCAACCCATTACTATTAAACTTTTATGGGCATGAGCTTGACAGAGTTAAGAGTGACTTCTCGTAGGCTTTCCCGCTCGACCATGGTATCCCTGGAAGAAATTTTTAAGCGTTCAAAACCTAAGTCCAGACATCCAGGGGCTTCATCCAGGCGCTTCATCCAGGCGATATTGGCCGGTTTAAGTGCAACTCTTTGGATGCTAATCCACTCGACCATGGTAACCCTGGAACAAATATTTGAGCATTCAAAACCTACGTCCAGATATCCAGGCTCTAGACTAACCCCATAACAGCAAGACATTACTGGGCATGATTTTATTCACTAAAGGCCCTGTATTACAGTTTTCTTCAAGGCCTGGGCCCACAAACTCACCCCAGTACTATAACACTTTCAAGGGCATGATCTTTGTCGGGTTTATTTTATTCAGTAAAGGCCTGAGCCCACAGACTCACCCCATTACTATAACAATATTATGTGCATGATCTTGGCCGGTTTAAGTGTGACTTCTCGTAGTCTTTCCCACTCAACAATGGCAACCCTGGAAGAAATATTCAAGCATTCAAAACCTACGTCCAGACATACAGGCTCACAGACTAACCCCATAACAGTAACACATTACTGGGCATGATTTCATTCAGTAAAGGCCCTGTATTACAGTTTTCCTTAAGGCTTGGGCCCACAAACTCACTCCATTACTATAACACTAATAGGGGCATGATCTTGGCCGGCTTAAGTGTGACTTCTCGTAGGCTTTCCCACTCGACCATATTAACCCTGGAAGAAATTTTTAGGCGTTCAAAACCTAAATCCAGACATCCAGGCTCACAGACAAACCCCATAACAGCAACACATTACTGGGCATGAATTTATTCAGTAAAGGCCTGGGCCCACAGATTCAACCCATTACTATTAAACTTTTATGGGCATGAGCTTGACAGAGTTAAGAGTGACTTCTCGTAGGCTTTCCCGCTCGACCATGGTAACCCTGGAAGAAATTTTTAAGCGTTCAAAACCTAAGTCCAGACATCCAGGCGATATTGTCCGGTTTAAGTGCGACTTCTCGGACGCTAATCCTCTCGACCATGGTAACCCTGTAACAAATGTTTGAGCGTTCAAAATCTACATCCAGACATCCAGGAGCTTCATCCAGTCGATAATGGCCGGTTTAAGTGCGACTTCTCGGCCGCTTATCCACTCGACCATGGTAACCCAGGAATAAATTTTTGAGCATTCAAAACCTACGTCCAGACATCCAGGCTCACAGACTAATCCCATAACAGTAACACATTACTGGGCATGATTTTATTCAGTAAAGGCCTGGACCCACAAACTCACCCCAATACTACAACATTATTATGGGTTATGATCTTGGCCGACTTAAGTCTGACTTCTCGTAGGCTATCCCACTCGACCATGGTTACCCTGGAAGAAATATTTAAACGTTCAAAATCTAAATCCAGACATCCAGGCTCACAGACTAACCCCATAACAGTAACACATTACTGGGCATGATTTTATTCAGTACAGGCCCTGTATTACAGTTTTCTTTAAGGCCTGGGCCCACAAACTCACCCCATTACTATAAAACTTTAAAGGGCATGATCTTGACAGGGTTAAGAGTGACTTCTCATAGACTTTCCCACTCGACCATGGTAACCCTGGAAGAAATTTTTAAGCATTCAAAACCTAAATCCAGACATCCAGGGGCTTCATCCAGGCGATATTGGCCGGTTTAAGTGCGACTTCTCGGATGCTAATCCACTCAACCATGGTAACCCTGGAACAAATTTTTGAGCATTCAAAACCTACGTCCAGACATCCAGGCTCACAGACTAATCCCATAACAGTTACACATTACTGGGCATGATTTTATTCAGTAAAGGCCTGGACCCACAAACTCACCCAATACTACAACATTATTATGGGCATGATCTTGGCCGACTTAAGTGTGACTTCTCGTAGGCTTTCCCACTCGACCATGGTTACCCTGGAAGAAATTTTTAAACGTTCAAAATCTAAATCCAGACATCCAGGCTCACAGACTAACCCCATAACAGTAACACATTACTGGGCATGATTTTATTCAGTAAAGGCCCTGTATTACAGTTTTCTTTAAGGCATGGGCCCACAAACTCACCCCATTACTATAAAACTTTAAAGGGCATGATCTTGACAGGGTTAAGTGTGACTTCTTGTAGGCTTTCCCACTCGACCATATTAACCCTGGAAGAAATTTTTAAGCGTTCAAAACCTAAATCCAGACATCCAGGCTCACAGACAAACCCCATAACAACAACACATTACTGGGCATGAATTTATTCAGTAAAGGCCTGGGCCCACAGATTCAACCCATTACTATTAAACTTTCATGGGCATGAGCTTGACAGGGTTAAGAGCGACTTCTCGTAGGCTTTCCCACTCGACCATGGTATCCCTGGAAGAAATTTTTAAGCGTTCAAAACCTAAGTCCAGACTTCCAGGCGATATTGTCCGGTTTAAGTGCGACTTCTCGGACGCTAATCCACTCGACCATGGTAACTCTGTAACAAATGTTTGAACGTTCAAAACCTACATCCCGACATCCAGGAGCTTCATCCAGTCGATAATGGCCGGTTTAAGTGCGACTTCTCGGACGCTTATCCACTCGACCATGGTAACGCTGGAACAAATTTTTGAGCATTCAAAACCTACGTCCAGACATCCAGGTTCACAGACTAATCCCATAACAGTAACACATTACTGGGCATGATTTTATTCAGTAAAGGCCTGGACCCACAAACTCACCCCAATACTACAACATTATTATGGGCATGATCTTGGCCGACTTAAGTCTGACTTCTCGTAGGATTTCCCACTCGACCATGGTTACCCTGGAAGAAATTTTTAAACGTTCAAAATCTAAATCCAGACATCCAGGCTCACAGACTAACCCCATAACAGTAACACATTACTGGGCATGATTTTATTCAGTAAAGGCCCTGTTTTACAGTTTTCTTTAAGGGCTGGGCCCACAAACTCACCCCATTACTATAAAACTTTAAAGGGCATGATCTTGACAGGGTTAAGAGTGACTCCTCATAGGCTTTCCCACTCGACCATGGTAAGCCTGGAAGAAATTTTTAAGCATTCAAAACCTAAGTCCAGACATCCAGGGGCTTCATCCAGGCGATATTGGCCGGTTTAAGTGCGACTTCTCAGATGCTAATCCACTCAACCATGGTAACCCTGGAACAAATTTACTATAAAACTTTAAAGGGCATGATCTTGACAGGGTTAAGAGTGACTTCTCATAGGCTTTCCCACTCGACCATGGTAACCCTGGAAGAAATTTTTAAGCGTTCAAAACCTAAGTCCAGACATCCAGGGGCTTCATCCAGGCGCTTCATCCATGCGATATTGGCCGGTTTAAGTGCAACTCTTTGGATGCTAATCCACTCGACCATGGTAACCCTGGAAGAAATTTTTAAGCGTTCAAAACCTAAGTCCAGACATCCAGGAGCTTCATCTAGCCGATATTGGCCGGTTTAAGTGCAACTCTTTGGATGCTAATCCACTCGACCATGGTAACCCTGGAACAAATATTTGAGCATTCAAAACCTACGTCCAGGTATCCAGGCTCTAGACTAACCCCATAACAGCAAGACATTACTGGGCATGATTTTATTCACTAAAGGCCCTGTATTACAGTTTTCTTCAAGGCCTGGGCCCACAAACTCACCCCAGTACTATAACACTTTCAAAGGCATGATCTTTGTCGGGTTTATTTTATTCAGTAAAGGCCTGGGCCCACAGATTCAACCCATTACTATTAAACTTTTATGGGCATGAGCTTGACAGGGTTAAGAGTGACTTCTCGTAGGCTTTCCCACTCGACCATGGTAACCCTGGAAGAAATTTTTAAGCGTTCAAAACCTAGGTCCAGACATCCAGGCTCACAGACTAACCCCATAACAGTAACACATTACTGGGCATGATTTTATTCAGTAAAGGCCCTGTATTACAGTTTTCCTTAAGGCTTGGGCCCACAAACTCACTCCATTACTATAACACTAATAGGGGCATGATCTTGGCCGGTTAAGTGTGACTTCTCGTAGGCTTTCCCACTCGACCATATTAACCCTGGAAGAAATTTTTAAGCGTTCATAACCTAAATCCAGACATCCAGGCTCACAGACAAACCCCATAACAGCAACACATTACTGGGCATGATTTTATTCAGTAAAGGCCTGGGCCCACAGATTCAACCCATTACTATTAAACTTTTATGGGCATGATCTTGACAGGGTTAAGAGTGACTTCTCGTAGGCTTTCCCACTCGACCATGGTAACCCTGGAAGAAATTTTTAAGCGTTCAAAACCTAAGTCCAGATATCCAGGCGATATTGTCCGGTTCAAGTCACGACTTCTCGGACGCTAATCCACTCGACCATGGTATCCCTGTAACAAATGTTTGAGCGTTCAAAACCTACATCCAGACATCCAGGCGCTTCATCCAGTCGATATTGGCCGATTTAAGTGCGACTTCTCGGACGCTTATCCACTCGACCATGGTAACCCTGGAACAAATTTTTGAGCATTCAAAACCTACGTCCAGACATCCAGGCTCACAGACTAATCCCATAACAGTAACACATTACTGGGCATGATTTTATTCAGTAAAGGCCTGGACCACAAACTCACCCCAATACTACAACATTATTATGGGCATGATCTTGGCTGACTTAAGTGTGACTTCTCGTAGGCTTTCCCACTCGACCATGGTTACCCTGGAAGAAATTTTTAAACATTCAAAATCTAAATCCAGACATCCAGGCTCACAGACTAACCCCATAACAATAACACATTACTGGGCATGATTTTATTCAGTAAAGGCCCTGTATTACAGTTTTCTTTAAGGCCTGGGCCCACAAACTCACCCCATTACTATAAAACTTTAAAGGGCATGATCTTGACAGGGTTAAGAGTGACTTCTCATAGGCTTTCCCACTCGACCATGGTAACCCTGGAAGAAATTTTTAAGCGTTCAAAACCTAAGTCCAGACATCCAGAGGCTTTATCCAGGCGCTTCATCCAGGCGATATTGGCCGGTTTAAGTGCAACTCTTTGGATGCTAATCCACTCGACCATGGTAACCCTGGAACAAATATTTGAGCATTCAAAACCTACGTCCAGATATCCAGGCTCTAGACTAACCCCATAATAGCAAGACATTACTGGGCATGATTTTATTCACTAATGGCCCTGTATTACAGTTTTCTTCAAGGCCTGGGCCCACAAACTCACCCCAGTACTATAACACTTTCAAAGGCATGATCTTTGTCGGGTTTATTTTATTCAGTAAAGGCCTGAGCCCACAGACTCACCCGATTACTATGACACTATAAAGGGCGTAATCTTAGCCGGTTTAAGTGTGACTTCTCGTAGACTTTCCCACTCGACCATGGTAACCCTGGAAGAAATTTTTAAGCGTTCAAAACCTAGGTCCAGACATCCAGGCTCACAGACAAACCCCATAACAGTAACACATTACTAGGCATGATTTTATTCAGTAAAGGCCTGGGCCCACAGATTCAACCCATTACTATAAAACTTTAAAGGGCATGATCTTGACAGGGTTAAGAGTGACTTCTCATAGGCTTTCCCACTCGACCATAGTAACCCTGGAAGAAATTTTTAAGCGTTCAAAACCTAAGTCCAGACATCCAGAGGCTTCATCCAGACGTTTCATCCAGGCGATATTGGCGGTTTTAGTTTTCTTCGAGTGCAACTCTTTGAGTGCAACTCTTTGAATGCTAATCCACTCGACCATGGTAACCCTGGAACAAATATTTGAGCATTCAAAACCTACGTCCAGATATCCAGGCTCTAGACTAACCCCATAACAGCAAGACATTACTGGGCATGATTTTATTCACTAAAGGCCCTGTATTACAGTTTTCTTCAAGGCCTGGGCCCACAAACTCACCCCAGTACTATAACACTTTCAAGGGCATGATCTTCGTCCGGGTTTATTTTATTCAGTAAAGGCCTGAGCCCACAGACTCACCCCATTACTATAACACTATTATGGGCGTGATCTTGGCCGGTTTAAGTGTGACTTCTCGTAGTCTTTCCCACTCAACAATGGCAACCCTGGAAGAAATATTCAAGCATTCAAAACCTACGTCCAGACATACAGGCTCACAGACTAACCCCATAACAGTAACACATTACTGGGCATGATTTTATTCAGTAAAGGCCCTGTATTACAGTTTTCCTTAAGGCTTGGGCCCACAAACTCACTCCATTACTATAACACTAATAGGGGCATGATCTTGGCCGGGTTAAGTGTGACTTCTCGTAGGCTTTCCCACTCTACCATATTAACCCTGGAAGAAATTTTTAAGTGTTCAAAACCTAAATCCAGACATCCAGGCTCACAGACAAACCCCATAACAGCAACACATTACTGGGCATGATTTTATTCAGTAAAGGCCTGGGCCCACAGATTCAACCCATTACTATTAAAATTTTATGGGCATGATCTTGACAGGGTTAAGGGTGACTTCTCGTAGGCTTTCCCACTCGACCATGGTAACCCTGGAAGAAATTTTTAAGCGTTCAAAACCTAAGTCCAGACATCCAGACGATATTGTCCGGTTTAAGTGCGACTTCTCGGACGCTAATCCACTCGACCATGGTAACCCTGTAACATATGTTTGAGCGTTCAAAACCTACATCCAGACATCGAAGCGCTTCATCCAGTCGATATTGGCCGGTTTAAGTGCGACTTCTCGTACGCTTATCCACTCGACCATGGTAACCCTGGAACAAATTTTTGAGCATTCAAAACCTACGTCCAGACATCCAGGCTCACAGACTAATCCCATAACAGTAACACATTACTGGGCATGATTTTATTCAGTAAAGGCCCTGTATTACAGTTTTTCTTTAAGGTCTGGGCCCACAAACTCACCCCATTACTATAAAACTTTAAAGGGCATGATTTTGACAGGGTTAAGAGTGACTTCTCATAGGCTTTCCCACTCGACCATGGTAACCCTGGAAAAAACATTTTAAGCATTCAAAACCTAAGTCCAGACATCCAGGGGCTTCATCCAGGCGATATTGGCGGTTTAAGTGCGACTTCTCGAATGCTAATCCACTCAACCATGGTAACCCTGGAACAAATTTTTGAGCATTCAAAACCTACGTCCAGACATCCAGGCTCACAGACTAATCCCATAACAGTAACACATTACCGGGCATGATTTTATTCAGTAAAGGCCTGGACCCACAAACTCACCCCAATACTACTACATTATTATGGGCATGATCTTGGCCGACTTAAGTATGACTTCTCGTAGGCTTTCCCCTCTCGACCATGGTTACCCTGGAAGAAATTTTTAAACGTTCAAAATCTAAATCCAGACATCCAGGCTCACAGACTAACCCCCATAACAGTAACACATTACTGGGCATGATTTTATTCAGTAAAGGCCCTGTATTACAGTTTTCTTTAAGGCTTGGGCCCACAAACTCACTCCATTACTATAACACTAATAGGAGTATGATCTTGGCCGGGTTAAGTGTGACTTCTCGTAGGCTTTCCCACTAGACCATATTAACCCTGGAAGAAATTTTTAAGTGTTCAAAACCTAAACCCAGACATCCAGGCTCACAGACAAACCCCATAACAGCAACACATTACTGGGCATGATTTTATTCAGTAAGGGCCTTGGCCCACAGATTCAACCCATTACTATTAAACTTTTATGGGCATGATCTTGGCCGATTTAAGTGTGACTTCTCGTAGGCTTTCCCACTAGACCATATTAACCCTGGAAGAAATTTTTAAACGTTCAAAATCTAAGTCCAGACATCCAGGCTCACAGACTAACCCCATAACAGTAACACATTACTGGGCATGATTTTATTCAGTAAAGGCCCTGTATTACAGTTTTCTTTAAGGCATGGGCCTACAAACTCACCCCATTACTATAAAACTTTAAAGGGCGTGATCTTGACAGGGTTAAGAGTGACTTCTCATAGGCTTTCCCACTCGACCATGGTAACCCTGGAAGAAATTTTTAAGCGTTCAAAACCTAAGTCCAGACATCCAGGGGCTTCATCCAGGCGCTTCATCCAGGCGATATTGGCCGGTTTAAGTGCAACTCTTTGGATGCTAATCCACTCGACCATGGTAACCCTGGAACAAATATTTGAGCATTCAAAACCTACGTCCAGATATCCAGGCTCTAGACTAACCCCATAACAGCAAGACATTACTGGGCATGATTTTATTCACTAAAGGCCCTGTATTACAGTTT
This sequence comes from Puntigrus tetrazona, assembly GCF_018831695.1. Classification (NCBI taxonomy): domain Eukaryota; kingdom Metazoa; phylum Chordata; class Actinopteri; order Cypriniformes; family Cyprinidae; genus Puntigrus; species Puntigrus tetrazona. The sequence continues at coordinate 69,511 of NW_025048645.1, forward strand.
TCTTCAAGGCCTGGGCCCACAAACTCACCCCAGTACTATAACACTTTCAAGGGCATGATCTTTGTCGGGTTTATTTTATTCAGTAAAGGCCTGAGCCCACAGACTCACCCCATTACTATAACAATATTATGTGCATGATCTTGGCGGGTTTAAGTGTGACTTCTCGTAGTCTTTCCCACTCAACAATGGCAACCCTGGAAGAAATATTCAAGCATTCAAAACCTACGTCCAGACATACAGGCTCACAGACTAACCCCATAACAGTAACACATTACTGGGCATGATTTCATTCAGTAAAGGCCCTGTATTACAGTTTTCCTTAAGGCTTGGGCCCACAAACTCACTCCATTACTATAACACTAATAGGGGCATGATCTTGGCCGGGTTAAGTGTGACTTCTCGTAGGCTTTCCCACTCGACCATATTAACCCTGGAAGAAATTTTTAGGCGTTCAAAACCTAAATCCAGACATCCAGGCTCACAGACAAACCCCATAACAGCAACACATTACTGGGCATGAATTTATTCAGTAAAGGCCTGGGCCCACAGATTCAACCCATTACTATTAAACTTTTATGGGCATGAGCTTGACAGAGTTAAGAGTGACTTCTAGTAGGCTTTCCCGCTCGACCATGGTAACCCTGGAAGAAATTTTTAAGCGTTCAAAACCTAAGTCCAGACATCCAGGCGATATTGTCCGGTTTAAGTGCGACTTCTCGGACGCTAATCTTCTCGACCATGGTAACCCTGGAACAAATTTTTGAGCATTCAAAACCTACGTCCAGACATTCAGGCTCACAGACTAATCCCATAACAGTAACACATTACTGGGCATGATTTTCTTCAGTAAAGGCCTGGACCCACAAACTCACCCCAATACTACAACATTATTATGGGCATGATCTTGGCGACTTAAGTCTGACTTCTCGTAGGCTTTCCCACTCGACCATGGTTACCCTGGAAGAAATATTTAAACGTTCAAAATCTAAATCTAGACATCCAGGCTCACAGACTAACCCCATAACAGTAACACATTACTGGGCATGATTTTATTCAGTACAGGCCCTGTATTACAGTTTTCTTTAAGGCCTGGGCCCACAAACTCACCCCATTACTATAAAACTTTAAAGAGCATGATCTTGACAGGGTTAAGAGTGACTTCTCATAGGCTTTCCCACTCGACCATGGTAACCCTGGAAGAAATTTTTAAGCATTCAAAACCTAAGTCCAGACATCCAGGGGCTTCATCCAGGCGCTTCATCCAGGCGATATTGGCCGGTTTAAGTGCGACTTCTCGGATGCTAATCCACTCAACCATGGTAACCCTGGAACAAATTTTTGAGCATTCAAAACCTACGTCCAGACATCCAGGCTCACAGACTAATCCCATAACAGTAACACATTACTGGGCATGATTTTATTCAGTAAAGGCCTGGACCCACAAACTCACCCCAATACTACATTATTATGGGCATGATCTTGGCCGACTTAAGTGTGACTTCGTAGGCTTTCCCACTCGCCCATGGTTACCCTGGAAGAAATTTTTAAACGTTCAAAATCTAAATCCAGACATCCAGGCTCACAGACTAACCCCATAACAGTAACACATTACTGGGCATGATTTTATTCAGTAAAGGCCCTGTATTACAGTTTTCTTTAAGGCATGGGCCCACAAACTCACCCCATTACTATAAAACTTTAAAGGGCATGATCTTGACAGGGTTAAGAGTGACTTCTCATAGGCTTTCCCACTCGACCATGGTAACCCTGGAAGAAGTTTTTAAGCGTTCAAAACCTAAGTCCAGACATCCAGGCGATATTGTCCGGTTTAAGTGCGACTTCTCGGACGCTAATCCACTCGACCATGGTAACCCTGTAACAAATGTTTGAGCGTTCAAAACCTACATCCAGACATCCAGGAGCTTCATCCAGTCGATATTGGCGGTTTAAAGTGCGACTTCTCGGACGCTAATCCACTCGCCCATGGTAACCCTGTAACAAATGTTTGAGCGTTCAAAATCTACATCCAGACATCCAGGAGCTTCATCCAGTCGATAATGGCGGTTTAAGTGCGACTTCTCGGACGCTTATCCACTCGACCATGGTAACCCTGGAACAAATTTTTGAGCATTCAAAACCTACATCCAGACATCCAGGCTCACAGACTAATCCCATAACAGTAACACATTACTGGGCATGATTTTATTCAGTAAAGGCCTGGACCCACAAACTCACCCCAATACTACAACATTATTATGGGCATGATCTTGGCGACTTAAGTCTGACTTCTCGTGTAGGCTTTCCCACTCGACCATGGTTACCCTGGAAGAAATATTTAAACGTTCAAAATCTAAATCCAGACATCCAGGCTTACAGACTAACCCCATAACAGTAACACATTACTGGGCATGATTTTATTCAGTACAGGCCCTGTATTACAGTTTTCTTTAAGGCCTGGGCCCACAAACTCACCCCATTACTATAAAACTTTAAAGGGCATGATCTTGACAGGGTTAAGTGTGACTTCTTGTAGGCTTTCCCACTCGACCATATTAACCCTGGAAGAAATTTTTAAGCGTTCAAAACCTAAATCCAGACATCCAGGCTCACAGACAAACCCCATAACAGCAACACATTACTGGGCATGATTTTATTCAGTAAAGGCCTGGGCCCACAGATTCAACCCATTACTATTAAACTTTTATGGGCATGATCTTGACAGGGTTAAGAGTGACTTCTCGTAGGCTTTCCCACTCGACCATGGTAACCCTGGAAGAAATTTTTGCGTTCAAAACCTAAATCCAGACATCCAGGCGGTATTATCCGGTTTAAGTGCGACTTCTCGGAAGCTAATCCACTCGACCATGGTAACCCTGTGACAAATGTTTGAGCGTTCAAAACCTACATCCAGACATCCAGGCGCTTCATCCAGTCGATATTGGTCGGTTTAAGTGCGACTTCTCGGACGCTTATTCACTCGACCATGGTAACCCTGGAACAAATTTTTGAGCATTCAAAACCTACGTCCAGACATCCAGGCTCACAGACTAATCCCATAACAGTAACACATTACTGGGCATGATTTTATTCAGTAAAGGCCTGGACCCACAAACTCACCCCAATACTACAACATTATTATGGGCATGATCTTGGCCGACTTAAATGTGACTTCTCGTAGGCTTTCCCACTCGACCATGGTTACCCTGGAAGAAATTTTTAAACGTTCAAAATCTAAATCCAGACATCCAGGCTCACAGACTAACCCCATAACAGTAACACATTACTGGGCATGATTTTATTCAGTAAAGGCCCTGTATTACAGTTTTCTTTAAGGCCTGGGCCCACAAACTCACCCCATTACTATAAAACTTTAAAGGGCATGATCTTGACAGGGTTAAGAGTGACTTCTCATAGGCTTTCCCACTCGACCATGGTAAGCGTGGAAGAAATTTTTAATCATTCAAAACCTAAGTCCAGACATCCAGGGGCTTCATCCAGGCGCTTCATCCAGGCGATATTGGCCGGTTTAAGTGCGACTTCTCGGATGCTAATCCACTCAACCATGGTAACCCTGGAACAAATTTACTATAAAACTTTAAAGAGCATGATCTTGACAGGGTTAAGAGTGACTTCTCATAGGCTTTCCCACTCGACCATGGTAACCCTGTAAGAAATTTTTAAGCGTTCAAAACCTAAGTCCAGACATCCAGGGGCTTCATCCAGGCGATATTGGCCGGTTTAAGTGCAACTCTTTGGATGCTAATCCACTCGACTATGGTAACCCTGGAACAAATATTTGAGCATTCAAAACCTACGTCCAGATATCCAGGCTCTAGACTAACCCCATAACAGCAAGACATTACTGGGCATGATTTTATTCACTAAAGGCCCTGTATTACAGTTTTCTTCAAGGCCTGGGCCCACAAACTCACCCCAGTACTATAACACTTTCAAGGGCATGATGATCTTTGTCGGGTTTATTTTATTCAGTAAAGGCCTGAGCCCACAGACTCACCCCATTACTATAACACTATTATGGGCATGATCTTGGCCGGTTTAAGTGTGACTTCTCGTAGTCTTTCCCACTCAACAATGGCAACCCTGGAAGAAATATTCAAGCATTCAAAACCTACGTCCAGACATACAGGCTCACAGACTAACCCCATAACAGTAACACATTACTGGGCATGATTTTATTCAGTAAAGGCCCTGTATTACAGTTTTCCTTAAGGCTTGGGCCCACAAACTCACTCCATTACTATAACACTAATAGGGGCATGATCTTGGCCGGGTTAAGTGTGACTTCTCGTAGGCTTTCCCACTCGACCATATTAACCCTGGAAGAAATTTTTAAGCGTTCAAAACCTAAATCCAGACATCCAGGCTCACAGACAAACCCCATAACAGCAACACATTACTGGGCATGAATTTATTCAGTAAAGGCCTGGGCCCACAGATTCAACCCATTACTATTAAACTTTCATGGGCATGAGCTTGACAGGGTTAAGAGCGACTTCTCGTAGGCTTTCCCACTCGACCATGGTATCTCTGGAAGAAATTTTTAAGCGTTCAAAACCTAAGTCCAGACATCCAGGCGATATTGTCCGGTTTAAGTGCGACTTCTCGGACGCTAATCCACTCGACCATGGTAACTCTGTAACAAATGTTTGAATGTTCAAAACCTACATCCAGACATCCAGGAGCTTCATCCAGTCGATAATGGCCGGTTTAAATGCGACTTCTCGGACGCTTATCCACTCGACCATGGTAACCCTGGAACAAATTTTTGAGCATTCAAAACCTACGTCCAGATATCCAGGCTCTAGACTAACCCCATAACAGCAAGACATTACTGGGCATGATTTTATTCACTAAAGGCCCTGTATTACAGTTTTCTTCAAGGCCTGGGCCCACAAACTCACCCCAGTACTATAACACTTTCAAGGGCATGATCTTCATCGGGTTTATTTTATTCAGTAAAGGCCTGAGCCCACAGACTCACCCCATTACTATAACACTATTATGGGCGTGATCTTGGCCGGTTTAAGTGTGACTTCTCGTAGTCTTTCCCACTCAACCATGGTAACCCTGGAAGAAATATTTAAGCATTCAAAACCTAAATCCAGACATACAGGCTCACAGACTAACCCCATAACAGTAACACATTACTGGGCATGATTTTATTCAGTAAAGGCCCTGTATTACAGTTTTCCTTAAGGCTTGGGCCCACAAACTCACTCCATTACTATAACACTAATAGGGGCATGATCTTGGCCGGGTTAAGTGTGACTTCTCGTAGGCTTTCCCACTCGACCATATTAACCCTGGAAGAAATTTTTAAGCGTTCAAAACCTAAATCCAGACATCCAGGCTCACAGACAAACCCCATAACAGCAACACATTACTGGGCATGATTTTATTCAGTAAAGGCCTGGGCCCACAGATTCAACCCATTACTATTAAACTTTTATGGGCATGATCTTGACAGGGTTAAGAGTGACTTCTCGTAGGCTTTCCCACTCGACCATGGTAACCCTGGAAGAAATTTTTAAGCGTTCAAAACCTAAGTCCAGACATCCAGGCGATATTGTCCGGTTCAAGTGCGACTTCTCGGGCGCTAATCCACTCCGACCATGGTAACCCTGTAACAAATGTTTGAGCGTTCAAAACCTACATCCAGACATCCAGGCGCTTCATCCAGTCGATATTGGCCGGTTTAAGTGCGACTTCTCGGGCGCTTATCCACTCGACCATGGTAACCCTGGAACAAATTTTTGAGCATTCAAAACCTACGTCCAGACATCCAGGCTCACAGACTAATCCCATAACAGTAACACATTACCGGGCATGATTTTATTCAGTAAAGGCCTGGACCACAAACTCACCCCAATACTACAACATTATTATGGGCATGATCTTGGCCGACTTAAGTGTGACTTCTCGTAGGCTTTCCCACTCGACCATGGTTACCCTGGAAGAAATTTTTAAGCGTTCAAAATCTAAATCCAGACATCCAGGCTCACAGACTAACCCCATAACAGTAACACATTACTGGGCATGATTTTATTCAGTAAATGCCCTGTATTACAGTTTTCTTTAAGGCCTGGGCCCACAAACTCACCCCATTACTATAAAACTTTAAAGGGCATGATCTTGACAGGGTTAAGAGTGACTTCTCATAGGCTTTCCCACTCGACCATGGTAACCCTGGAAGAAATTTTTAAGCGTTCAAAACCTAAGTCCAGACATCCAGGGCCTTCATCCAAGTGATATTGGCCAGTTTAAGTGCAACTCTTTGGATGCTAATCCACTCGACCATGGTAACCCTGGAACAAATATTTGAGCATTCAAAACCTACGTCCAGATATCCAGGCTCTAGACTAACCCCATAACAGCAAGACATTACTGGGCATGATTTTATTCACTAAAGGCCCTGTATTACAGTTTTCTTCAAGGCCTGGGCCTACAAACTCACCCCAGTACTATAACACTTTCAAGGGCATGATCTTTGTCGGGTTTATTTTATTCAGTAAAGGCCTGAGCCCACAGACTCACCCGATTACTATGACACTATAAAGGGCGTGATCTTGGCCGGGTTAAGTGTGACTTCTCGTAGGCTTTCCCACTCGACCATGGTAACCCTGGAAGAAATTTTTAAGCGTTCAAAACCTAGGTCCAGACATCCAGGCTCACAGACTAACCCCATAACAGTAACACATTACTGGGCATGATTTTAATCAGTAAAGGCCCTGTATTACAGTTTTCCTTAAGGCTTGGGCCCACAAACTCACTCCATTACTATAAAACTAATAGGGGCATGATCTTGACAGGGTTAAGTGTGACTTCTCGTAGGCTTTCCCACTCGACCATATTAACCCTGGAAGAAATTTTTAAGCGTTCAAAACCTAAATCCAGACATCCAGGCTCACGGACTAATCCCATAACAGTTACACATTACTGGGCATGATTTTATTCAGTAAAGGCCTGGACCCACAAACTCACCCCAATACTACATTATTATGGGCATGATCTTGGCCGACTTAAGTGTGACTTCTCGTAGGCTTTCCACTCGACCATGGTTAACCCTGGAAGAAATTTTTAAGCGTTCAAAACCTAAATCCAGACATCCAGGCTCACAGACTAACCCCATAACAGTAACACATTACTGGGCATGATTTTATTCAGTAAAGGCCCTGTATTACAGTTTTCTTTAAGGCATGGGCCCACAAACTCACCCCATTACTATAACACTTTAAAGGGCATGATCTTGGCAGGGTTAAGTGACTTCTCATAGGCTTTCCCACTCGACCATGGTAACCCTGGAAGAAATTTTTAAGCGTTCAAAACCTAAGTCCAGACATCCAGGCGATAGACTGTCCGGTTTAAGTGCGACATTCTCGGCACGCTAATCCACTCGACCATGGTAACCCTGTAACAAATGTTTGAGCGTTCAAAACCTACATCCAGACATCCAGGCGCTTCATCCATCGATATTGGCAGGTTTAAGTGTGACTTCTCTCGGGCGCTAATCCACTCGACCATGGTAACCCTGGAACAAATGTTTGAGCGTTCAAAACCTACATCCAGACATCCAGGAGCTTCATCCAGTCGATATTGGCGGTTTAAGTGCGACTTCTCGGACGCTTATCCACTCGACCATGGTAACCCTGGAACAAATTTTTGAGCATTCAAAACCTACGTCCAGACATCCAGGCTCACAGACTAATCCCATAACAGTAACACATTACTGGGCATGATTTTTCATTCAGTAAAGGCCTGGACCCACAAACTCACCCCAATACTACAACATTATTATGGGCATGATCTTGGCAGGGTTTAAGTCTGACTTCTCGTGAGGCTTTCCCACTCGACCATGGTTACCCTGGAAGAAATATTTAAACGTTCAAAATCTAAATCCAGACATCCAGGCTCACAGACTAACCCCATAACAGTAACACATTACTAGGCATGATTTTATTCAGTAAAGGCCTGGGCCACAGTTTTCTTTCAACCCATTACTATTAAACTTTAAAGGCATGATCTTGACAGGGTTAAGAGTGACTTCTCATAGGCTTTCCCACTCGACCATGGTAACCCTGGAAGAAATTTTTAAGCGTTCAAAACCTAAGTCCAGACATCCAGGGCCTTCATCCAGGCGATATTGGCCGGTTTAAGTGCAACTCTTTGGATGCTAATCCACTCGACCATGGTAACCCTGGAACAAATATTTGAGCATTCAAAACCTACGTCCAGATATCCAGGCTCTAGACTAACCCCATAACAGCAAGACATTACTGGGCATGATTTTATTCACTAAAGGCCCTGTATTACAGTTTTCTTCAAGGCCTGGGCCCACAAACTCACCCCATTACTATAAAACTTTAAAGGGCGTGATCTTGACAGGGTTAAGAGTGACTTCTCATAGGCTTTCCCACTCGACCATGGTAACCCTGGAAGAAATTTTTAAGCGTTCAAAACCTAATTCCAGACATCCAGGGCCTTCATCCAGGCGATATTGGCCGGTTTAAGTGCAACTCTTTGGATGCTAATCCACTCGATCATGGTAACCCTGGAACAAATATTTGAGCATTCAAAACCTACGTCCAGATATCCAGGCTCTAGACTAACCCCATAACAGCAAGACATTACTGGGCATGATTTTATTCACTAAAGGCCCTGTATTACAGTTTTCTTCAAGGCCTGGGCCCACAAACTCACCCCAGTACTATAACACTTTCAAGGGCATGATCTTCATCGGGTTTATTTTATTCAGTAAAGGCCTGAGCCCACAGATTCAACCCATTACTATTAAACTTTTATGGGCGTGATCTTGGCCGGTTTAAGTGTGACTTCTCGTAGTCTTTCCCACTCAACAATGGCAACCCTGGAAGAAATATTCAAGCATTCAAAACCTACGTCCAGAGATACAGGCTCACAGACTAACCCCAAAACAGTAACACATTACTGGGCATGATTTTATTCAGTAAAGGCCCTGTATTACAGTTTTCCTTAAGGCTTGGGCCCACAAACTCACTCCATTACTATAACACTAATAGGGGCATGATCTTGGCCGGGTTATGTGTGACTTCTCGTAGGCTTTCCCACTCGACCATATTAACCCTGGAAGAAATTTTTAAGCGTTCAAAACCTAAATCCAGACATACAGGCTCACAGACAAACCCCATAACAGCAACACATTACTGGGCATGAATTTATTCAGTAAAGACCTGGGCCCACAGATTCAACCCATTACTATTAAACTTTTATGGGCATGAGCTTGACAGGGTTAAGAGTGACTTCTCGTAGGCTTTCCCACTCGACCATGGTAACCCTGGAAGAAATTTTTAAGCGTTCAAAACCTAAGTCCAGACATCCAGGCGATATTGTCCGGTTTAAGTGCGACTTCTCGGACGCTAATCCACTCGACCATGGTAACCCTGTAACAAATGTTTGAGCGTTCAAAACCTACATCCAGACATCCAGGAGCTTCATCCAGTCGATAATGGCGGTTTAAGTGCGACTTCTCGGACGCTTATCCACTCGACCATGGTAACCCTGGAACAAATTTTTGAGCATTCAAAACCTACGTCCAGACATCCAGGCTCACAGACTAATCCCATAACAGTAACACATTACTGGGCATGATTTTATTCAGTAAAGGCCTGGACCCACAAACTCACCCCAATACTACAACATTATTATGGGCATGATCTTGGCCGACTTAAGTGTGACTTCTCGTAGGCTTTCCCACTCGACCATGGTTACCCTGGAAGAAATTTTTAAACGTTCAAAATCTAAATCCAGACATCCAGGCTCACAGACTAACCCCATAACAGTAACACATTACTGGGCATGATTTTATTCAGTAAAGGCCTTGGCCCACAAACTCACCCCATTACTATAAAACTTTAAAGGGCATGATCTTGACAGGGTTAAGAGTGACTTCTCATAGGCTTTCCCACTCGACCATGGTAACCCTGGAAGAAATTTTTAAGCGTTCATAACCTATGCCCAGACATCCAGGGCCTTCATCCAGGCGATTTTGGCCGGTTTAAGTGCAACTCTTTGGATGCTAATCCACTCGACCATGGTAACCCTGGAACAAATATTTGAGCATTCAAAACCTACGTCCAGATATCCAGGCTCTAGACTAACCCCATAACAGCAAGACATTACTGGGCATGATTTTATTCACTAAAGGCCCTGTATTACAGTTTTCTTCAAGGCCTGGGCCAACAAACTCACCCCAGTACTATAAAACTTCCAAGGGCATGATCTTTGTCGGGTTTATTTTATTCAGTAAAGGCCTGAGCCCACAGACTCACCCGATTACTATGACACTATAAAGGGCGTGATCTTGGCCGGGTTAAGTGTGACTTCTCGTAGGCTTTCCCACTCGACCATGGTAACCCTGGAAGAAATTTTTAAACGTTCAAAACCTAGGTCCAGACATCCAGGCTCACAGACTAACACCATAACAGTAACACATTACTGGGCATGATTTTATTCAGTAAAGGCCCTGTATTACAGTTTTCCTTAAGGCTTGGGCCCACAAACTCACTCCATTACTATAACACTAATAGGGGCATGATCTTGGCCGGGTTAAGTGTGACTTCTCGTAGGCTTTCCCACTCGACCATATTAACCCTGGAAGAAATTTTTAAGCGTTCAAAACCTAAGTCCAGACATCCAGGGCCTTCATCCAGGCGATATTGGCCGGTTTAAGTGCAACTCTTTGGATGCTAATCCACTCAACCATGGTAACCCTGGAACAAATATTTGAGCATTCAAAACCTACGTCCAGATATCCAGGCTCTAGACTAACCCCATAACAGTAACACATTACTGGGCATGATTTTATTCAGTAAAGGCCTGGGCCCACAGATTCAACCCATTACTATTAAACTTTTATGGGCATGATCTTGACCTGGGTATTATGAGTGATCTTGGCCGGTTTAAGTGCTTCCCACTTTCCCACTCGACCATGGTAACCCTGGAACAAATTTTTGAGCATTCAAAACCTACGTCCAGACATCCAGGCTCACAGACTAATCCCATAACAGTAACACATTACCGGGCATGATTTTATTCAGTAAAGGCCTGGACCCACAAGCTCACCCCAATACTACAACATTATTATGGGCATGATCTTGGCCGACTTAAGTGTGACTTCTCGTAGGCTTTCCCACTCGACCATGGTTACCCTGGAAGAAATTTTTAAACATTCAAAATCTAAATCCAGACATCCAGGCTCACAGACTAACCCCATAACAGTAACACATTACTGGGCATGATTTTATTCAGTAAAGGCCCTGTATTACAGTTTTCTTTAAGGCCTGGGCCCACAAACTCACCCCATTACTATAAAACTTTAAAGGGCGTGATCTTGACAGGGTTAAGAGTGACTTCTCATAGGTTTTCCCACTCGACCATGGTAACCCTGGAAGAAATTTTTAAGCGTTCAAAACCTAAGTCCAGACATCCAGGGCCTTCATCCAGGCGATATTGGCCGGTTTAAGTGCAACTCTTTGGATGCTAATCCACTCGACCATGGTAACCCTGGAACAAATATTTGAGCATTCAAAACCTACGTCCAGATATCCAGGCTCTAGACTAACCCCACAACAGCAAGACATTACTGGGCATGATTTTATTCACTAAAGGCCCTGTATTACAGTTTTCTTCAAGGCCTGGGCCCACAAACTCACCCCAGTACTATAACACTTTCAAGGGCATGATCTTCATCGGGTTTATTTTATTCAGTAAAGGCCTGAGCCCACAGACTCACCCCATTACTATAACACTATTATGGGCGTGATCTTGGCCGGTTTAAGTGTGACTTCTCGTAGTCTTTCCCACTCAACAATGGCAACCCTGGAAGAAATATTTAAGCATTCAAAACCTACGTCCAGACATACAGGCTCACAGACTAACCCCATAACAGTAACACATTACTGGGCATGATTTTATTCAGTAAAGGCCCTGTATTACAGTTTTCCTTAAGGCTTGGGCCCACAAACTCACTCCATTACTATAACACTAATAGGGGCATGATCTTGGCCGGGTTAAGTGTGACTTCTCGTAGGCTTTCCCACTCGACCATATTAACCCTGGAAGAAATTTTTAAGCGTTCAAAACCTAAGTCCAGACATCCAGGCGATATTGTCCGGTTCAAGTCGGGCATGACTTCTCTTTGGATGCTAATCCACTCGACCATGGTAACCCTGTAACAAATATTTGAGCATTCAAAACCTACATCCAGACATCCAGGCGCTTCATCCAGTCGATATTGGCGATTTAAGTGCGACTTCTGGGCATGATTTTATTCACTCGACCATGGTAACCCTGGAACAAATTTTTCATTCAAAACCTACGTCCAGACATCCAGGCTCACAGACTAATCCCATAACAGTAACACATTACTGGGCATGATTTTTTATTCAGTAAAGGCCTGGACCCACAAACTCACCCCAATACTACAACATTATTATGGGCATGATCTTGGCCGACTTAAGTGTGACTTCTCGTAGGCTTTCCCACTCGACCATGGTAACCCTGGAAGAAATTTTTAAGCGTTCAAAATCTAAGTCCAGACATCCAGGCTCACAGACTAACCCCATAACAGTAACACATTACTGGGCATGATTTTATTCAGTAAAGGCCCTGTATTACAGTTTTCTTTAAGGCCTGGGCCCACAAACTCACCCCATTACTATAAAACTTTAAAGGCATGATCTTGACAGGGTTAAGAGTGACTTCTCATAGGCTTTCCCACTCGACCATGGTAACCCTGGAAGAAATTTTTAAGCGTTCAAAACCTAAGTCCAGACATCCAGGGCCTTCATCCAGGTGGTATTGGCCGGTTTAAGTGCAACTCTTTGGATGCTAATCCACTCGACCATGGTAACCCTGGAACAAATATTTGAGCATTCAAAACCTACGTCCAGATATCCAGGCTCTAGACTAACCCCATAACAGCAAGACATTACTGGGCATGATTGATTTTTATTCACTAAAGGCCCTGTATTACAGTTTTCCTTAAGGCTTGGGCCCACAAACTCACTCCATTACTATAACACTAATAGGGGCATGAACTTGACAGGGTTAAGAGTGACTTCTCATAGGCTTTCCCACTCGACCATGGTAACCCTGGAAGAAATTTTTAAGCATTCAAAACCTAAGTCCAGACATCCAGAGGCTTGACCCAGGCACTTCATGCAGGCGATATTGGCCGGTTTAAGTGCGACTTCTCGGATGCTAATCCACTCAACCATGGTAACCCTGGAACAAATATTTGAGCATTCAAAACCTACGTCCAGATATCCAGGCTTAAGACTAACCCCATAACAGCAAGACATTACTGGGCATGATTTTATTCACTAAAGGCCCTGTATTACAGTTTTCTTCAAGGCCTGGGCCCACAAACTCACCCCAGTACTATAACACTTTCAAGGGCATGATCTTTGTCGGGTTTATTTTATTCAGTAAAGGCCTGAGCCCACAGACTCACCCCATTACTATAACACTATTATGGGCATGATCTTGGCCGGTTTAAGTGTGACTTCTCGTAGTCTTTCCCACTCAACAATGGCAACCCTGGAAGAAATATTCAAGCATTCAAAACCTACGTCCAGACATCAGGCTCACAGACTAACCCCATAACAGTAACATATTACTGGGCATGATTTTATTCAGTAAAGGCCCTGTATTACAGTTTTCTTTAAGGCTTGGGGACACAAACTCACTCCATTACTATAAAACTTTAAAGGGCATGATCTTGACAGGGTTAAGAATGACTTCTCATAGGCTTTCCCACTCGACCATGGTAACCCTGGAAGAAATTTTTAAGCGTTCAACACCTAAGTCCAGACATCCAGAGGCTTCATCATAGGCGCTTCATCCAGGCAATATTGGCGGTTTAAGTGCAACTCTTTGGATGCTAATCCACTCGACCATGGTAACCCTGGAACAAATATTTGAGCATTCAAAACCTACGTCCAGATATCCAGGCTCTAGACTAACCCCATAACAGCAAGACATTACTGGGCATGATTTTATTCACTAAAGGCCCTGTATTACAGTTTTCTTCAAGGCCTGGGCCCACAAACTCACCCCAGTACTATAACACTTTCAAGGGCATGATCTTTGTCGGGTTTATTTTATTCAGTAAAGGCCTGAGCCCACAGACTCACCCGATTACTATGACACTATAAAGGGCGTGATCTTGGCCGAGTTAAGTGTGACTTCTCGTGAGCTTTCCCACTCGACCATGGTAACCCTGGAAGAAATTTTTAAGCGTTCAAAACCTAGGTCCAGACATCCAGGCTCACAGACAAACCCCATAACAGTAACACATTACTGGGCATGATTTTATTCAGTAAAGGCCTGGGCCCACAGATTCAACCCATTACTATTAAACTTTTATGGGCATGATCTTGACAGGGTAAGAGTGACTTCTCGTAGGCTTTCCCACTCGACCATGGTAACCCTGGAAGAAATTTTTAAGCGTTCAAAACCTAAATCCAGACATCCAGGCGATATTGTGCGGTTCAAGTGCGACTTCTCGGACGCTAATCCACTCGACCATGGTAACCCTGTAACAAATGTTTGAGCGTTCAAAACCTACATCCAGGCGCTTCATCCAGTCGATATTGGCCGGTTTAAGTGCGACTTCTCGGACGCTTATCCACTCGACCATGGTAACCCTGGAACAAATTTTTGAGCATTCAAAACCTACGTCCAGACATCCAGGCTCACAGACTAATCCCATAACAGTAACACATTACTGGGCATGATTTTATTCAGTAAAGGCCTGGACCCACAAACTCACCCCAATACTACTACATTATTATGGGCATGATCTTGGCCGACTTAAGTCTGACTTCTCGTAGGCTTTCCCACTCGACCATGGTTACCCTGGAAGAAATTTTTAAACGTTCAAAATCTAAATCCAGACATCCAGGCTCACAGACTAACCCCATAACAGTAACACATTACTGGGCATGATTTTGTTCAGTAAAGGCCCTGTATTACAGTTTTCTTTAAGGTCTGGGCCCACAAACTCACCCCATTACTATAAAACTTTAAAGGGCATGATCTTGACAGGGTTAAGAGTGACTTCTCATAGGCTTTCCCACTCGACCATGGTAACCCTGGAAGAAATTTTTAAGCATTCAAAACCTAAGTCTAGACATCCAGGGGCTTCATCCAGGCGATATTGGCGGTTTAAGTGCGACTTCTCGGATGCTAATCCACTCAACCATGGTAACCCTGGAACAAATATTTGAGCATTCAAAACCTATGTCCAGATATCCAGGCTCTAGACTAACCCCATAACAGCAAGACATTACTGGGCATGATTTTATTCACTAAAGGCCCTGTATTACAGTTTTCTTCAAGGCCTGGGCCCACAAACTCACCCCAGTACTATAACACTTTCAAGGGCATGATCTTTGTCGGGTTTATTTTATTCAGTAAAGGCCTGAGCCCACAGACTCACCCCATTACTATAACACTATAAAGGGCGTGATCTTGGCGGTTTAAGTGTGACTTCTCGTGAGGCTTTCCCACTCGACCATGGTAACCCTGGAAGAAATTTTTAAGCATTCAAAACCTAGGTCCAGACATCCAGGCTCACAGACTAACCCCATAACAGTAACACATTACTGGGCATGATTTTATTCAGTAAAGGCCTGGGCCCACAGATTCAACCCATTACTATTAAAACACTAAAGGGCATGATCTTGACAGGGTTAAGAGTGACTTCTCATAGGCTTTCCCACACACCATGGTAACCCTGGAAGAAATTTTTAAGCGTTCAAAACCTAAGTCCAGACATCCAGGGCCTTCATCCAGGCGATATTGGCGGTTTAAGTGCAACTCTTTGGATGCTAATCCACTCGACCATGGTAACCCTGGAACAAATATTTGAGCATTCAAAACCTACGTCCAGATATCCAGGCTCTAGACTAACCCCATAACAGCAAGACATTACTGGGCATGATTTTATTCACTAAAGGCCCTGTATTACAGTTTTCTTCAAGGCCTGGGCCCACAAACTCACCCCATTACTATAAAACTTTAAAGGGCATGATCTTGACAGGGTTAAGAGTGACTTCTCATAGGCTTTCCCACTCGACCATGGTAACCCTGGAAGAAATTTTTAAGCGTTCAAAACCTAATTCCAGACATCCAGGGCCTTCATCCAGGCGATATTGGCCGGTTTAAGTGCAACTCTTTGGATGCTAATCCACTCGATCATGGTAACCCTGGAACAAATATTTGAGCATTCAAAACCTACGTCCAGATATCCAGGCTCTAGACTAACCCCATAACAGCAAGACATTACTGGGCATGATTTTATTCACTAAAGGCCCTGTATTACAGTTTTCTTCAAGGCCTGGGCCCACAAACTCACCCCAGTACTATAACACTTTCAAGGGCATGATCTTCATCGGGTTTATTTTATTCAGTAAAGGCCTGAGCCCACAGATTCAACCCATTACTATTAAACTTTTATGGGCGTGATCTTGGCCGGTTTAAGTGTGACTTCTCGTAGTCTTTCCCACTCAACAATGGCAACCCTGGAAGAAATATTCAAGCATTCAAAACCTACGTCCAGAGATACAGGCTCACAGACTAACCCCAAAACAGTAACACATTACTGGGCATGATTTTATTCAGTAAAGGCCCTGTATTACAGTTTTCCTTAAGGCTTGGGCCCACAAACTCACTCCATTACTATTACACTAATAGGGGCATGATCTTGGCTGGGTTATGTGTGACTTCTCGTAGGCTTTCCCACTCGACCATATTAACCCTGGAAGAAATTTTTAAGCGTTCAAAACCTAAATCCAGACATACAGGCTCACAGACAAACCCCATAACAGCAACACATTACTGGGCATGAATTTATTCAGTAAAGACCTGGGCCCACAGATTCAACCCATTACTATTAAACTTTTATGGGCATGAGCTTGACAGGGTTAAGAGTGACTTCTCGTAGGCTTTCCCACTCGACCATGGTAACCCTGGAAGAAATTTTTAAGCGTTCAAAACCTAAGTCCAGACATCCAGGCGATATTGTCCGGTTTAAGTGCGACTTCTCGGACGCTAATCCACTCGACCATGGTAACCCTGTAACAAATGTTTGAGCGTTCAAAACCTACATCCAGACATCCAGGAGCTTCATCCAGTCGATAATGGCGGTTTAAGTGCGACTTCTCGGGCGCTTATCCACTCGACCATGGTAACCCTGGAACAAATTTTTGAGCATTCAAAACCTACGTCCAGACATCCAGGCTCACAGACTAATCCCATAACAGTAACACATTACTGGGCATGATTTTATTCAGTAAAGGCCTGGACCCACAAACTCACCCCAATACTACAACATTATTATGGGCATGATCTTGGCCGACTTAAGTGTGACTTCTCGTAGGCTTTCCCACTCGACCATGGTTACCCTGGAAGAAATTTTTAAACGTTCAAAATCTAAATCCAGACATCCAGGCTCACAGACTAACCCCATAACAGTAACACATTACTGGGCATGATTTTATTCAGTAAAGGCCTTGGCCCACAAACTCACCCCATTACTATAAAACTTTAAAGGGCATGATCTTGACAGGGTTAAGTGTGACTTCTCATAGGCTTTCCCACTCGACCATGGTAACCCTGGAAGAAATTTTTAAGCGTTCATAACCTATGCCCAGACATCCAGGGCCTTCATCCAGGTGATATTGGCCGGTTTAAGTGCAACTCTTTGGATGCTAATCCACTCGACCATGGTAACCCTGGAACAAATATTTGAGCATTCAAAACCTACGTCCAGATATCCAGGCTCTAGACTAACCCCATAACAGCAAGACATTACTGGGCATGATTTTATTCACTAAAGGCCCTGTATTACAGTTTTCTTCAAGGCCTGGGCCAACAAACTCACCCCAGTACTATAAAACTTCCAAGGGCATGATCTTTGTCGGGTTTATTTTATTCAGTAAAGGCCTGAGCCCACAGACTCACCCGATTACTCACCCGATTACTATGACACTATAAGGCTTTCCCACTCGCGTGATCTTGGCCGGTTAAGTGTGACTTCTCTCAGAGACTTTCCCACTCGACCATGGTAACCCTGGAAGAAATTTTTAAACGTTCAAAACCTAGGTCCAGACATCCAGGCTCACAGACTAACACCATAACAGTAACACATTACTGGGCATGATTTTATTCAGTAAAGGCCCTGTATTACAGTTTTCCTTAAGGCTTGGGCCTGGACAAACTCACTCCATTACTATAACACTAATAGGGGCATGATCTTGGCGGGTTAAGTGTGACTTCTCGTGGCTTTTTCCCACTCGACCATATTAACCCTGGAAGAAATTTTTAAGCGTTCAAAACCTAAGTCCAGACATCCAGGGCCTTCATCCAGGCGATATTGGCCCACAGATTAAGTGCAACTCTTTGGATGCTCATCCACTCGACCATGGTAACCCTGGAACAAATATTTGAGCATTCAAAACCTACGTCCAGATATCCAGGCTCTAGACTAACCCCATAACAGCAAGACATTACTGGGCATGATTTTATTCACTAAAGGCCCTGGGCATGATTTTATTCAGTAAAACTCACCTCAGCCTATAACACAGATTTTGTCAACCCCATTACTATTAAACTTCTTGGCAGGGTTATGGGCATGATCTTGACAGGGTAAGAGTGACTTCTCAAAACCTAGTCCAGACATCCAGGCTTTCCCACTCATGATTTTATTCAGACCATTCAACCCACCCTGGAACAAATTTTTGAGCATTCAAAACCTAACAAATTTTGTCCAGACATCCAGGCTCACAGACTAATCCCATAACAGTAACACATTACCGGGCATGATTTTATTCAGTAAAGGCCTGGACCCACAAGCTCACCCCAATACTACAACATTATTATGGGCATGATCTTGGCCGACTTAAGTGTGACTTCTCGTAGGCTTTCCCACTCGACCATGGTTACCCTGGAAGAACATTTTTAAACATTCAAAATCTAAATCCAGACATCCAGGCTCACAGACTAACCCCATAACAGTAACACATTACTGGGCATGATTTTATTCAGTAAAGGCCCTGTATTACAGTTTTCTTTAAGGCCTGGGCCCACAAACTCACCCCATTACTATAAAACTTTAAAGGGCGTGATCTTGACAGGGTTAAGAGTGACTTCTCATAGGTTTTCCCACTCGACCATGGTAACCCTGGAAGAAATTTTTAAGCGTTCAAAACCTAAGTCCAGACATCCAGGGCCTTCATCCAGGCGATATTGGCCGGTTTAAGTGCAACTCTTTGGATGCTAATCCACTCGACCATGGTAACCCTGGAACAAATATTTGAGCATTCAAAACCTACGTCCAGATATCCAGGCTCTAGACTAACCCCACAACAGCAAGACATTACTGGGCATGATTTTATTCACTAAAGGCCCTGTATTACAGTTTTCTTCAAGGCCTGGGCCCACAAACTCACCCCAGTACTATAACACTTTCAAGGGCATGATCTTCATCGGGTTTATTTTATTCAGTAAAGGCCTGAGCCCACAGACTCACCCTCATTACTATAACACTATTATGAGCGTGGGATCTTGGCCGGCTTAAGGTGACTTCTCAGTCTTTCCCCACTCAACAATGGCAACCCTGAAGAAATATTCAAGCATTCAAAACCACGCCCAGAGATACAGGCTCACAGACTAACTTATAACAGTAACACATTACTGGGCATGATTTTATTCAGTAAAGGCCCTGTATTACAGTTTTCCTTAAGGCTTGGGGCCTACAACCTACCCATTACTATAACACTAATAGGGGTACTGATCTGGCCGGGTTAAGTGTGACTTCGTAGGCTTTCCCACTGGACCATATTAACTCCTGAAGAAATTTTTAAAGGCTCAAAACCCAAGTCCAGATATCCAGGGCCTTCATCCAGGCGATATTGGCTGCTGGCGGCAACTCTCAAGATGCTAATCCACTGACCATGGTAACTCCTGGAACAAATATTTGAGCATTCAAAACTCACGCCCAGATATCCAGGTTTCAGACTAACCCCATAACAGCAAGACATTACTGGGCATGATTTTATTCACTAAAGGCCCCAAATACAGTTTTCTTTTAAGGCCTGGGCCCACAACCACCTCAGTACTATAACACTTTCAAGGGCATAATCTGCTGGTTTATTTTATTCAGTAATGCCTGGAGCTCACAGATCACCCATTACTATGACACTACAAAGGGCGCATTCTGGCCGGTTTAAGTGTGACTTCTCTAGGCTTTCCCACTCTAATTATGGTAACTCTGAAGAAATTTAAGTTGTTCAAAACCTAGGTCCAGACATCCAGGCTCATAGACAAACCCCATAACAGTAATTACACATTGGCATGATTTTATTCAGTAAAGGCCTGGGCCTGACAGATTCAACTCATTACTAAACTTTCAAGTGGCATGATCTTGACAGGTAAGAGTGACTTCTCGTAGGCTTTCCCCACTCGACCATGGTAAATTCTGAAGAAATTTTTAAGCTCAAAACCAAATCCAGACATCCAGGCATATTGTCCGTCGGCGCGACTTCTCAGACGCTAATCCACTCAACCATGGTAACCCTGTAACAAATGTTTGAGCTGCTCAAACCTACATCCAGACATCCAGGAGCTTCATCCAGTCGAGCAATGGCCGGCTTGGCGCGAATTTCTCGGACGCTTTTTATCCACTGACCATGGTAACCCTGGAACAAATTTTTGAGCATTCAAAACTCATGGTCCAGACATCCAGGCTCACAGACTAATCCTACAACAGAATACATTACTGCACATGATTTTATTCAGTAAAGGCCTGGACCCACAAACTCACCCCAATACTACAACATTATTATGGGCATGATCTTGGCTTACTCTAAGTGTGACTTCGTAGGCTTTCCCACTTAATTACGGTTACCCTGGAAGAAATTTTTAACCAAATCTAAATCCAGACATCCAGGCTCACAGACTAACCTCTATAACAGTAACACATTACTGGGCATGATTTTATTCAGTAAAGGCCTTGGCCCACAAACTCACCCTATTACTATAAAACTTTAAAGGGCATGATCTTGGCCGGGTTATGTGTGACTTCGTGAGCTTCCACCTGATCATAATAACCCTGGAAGAAATTTTTAAGCATTCAAAACCTAAGTCCAGACATCCAGGCCTCATCCAGGCGATATTGGCTGGTTTAAGTGCAACTTTGATGCTAAATCACCGACTATGGTAACTTGGAACAACATTTGAGCATTCAAACCTACGCCCAGATATCCAGGTTCTAGACTAACCTCATAACAGCAAGACATTACTGGCATGATTTTATTCACCAGCGTCCTGTATTACAGCTTTTAAGGCCTGGGCCTACAAACTCACCCCAGTACTATAACACTTTCAAGGGCATGATCTTTGTCGGATTTATTTTATTCAGTAAAAGGCCTGAGCCCACAGACTACCCATTACTATGACACTATAAAGGGCGGATCTTGGCCGGTTTAAGGGTGACTGCAGGTTTTCCCACCAATTACGGTAACCCTGGAAGAAATTTTCTAAGCGTTCAAAACCTAGGTCCAGACATCCAGGCTCATAGACAAACCCCCATAAATAGTCACACATTACTGGGCATGATTTTATTCAGTAAAGGCCTGGGGCCTCCAATAGATTCAAACTCCATTACTATTAAACTTTATGGGCATGATCTTGATAGGGTAAGAGTGACTTCTCGTAGGCTTTCCCACTCACCATGGTAAATCCCTGGAACAAATATTTTGAGCATTCAAAACCTACGCCCAGAGATATCCAGGCTCTCTAGACTAACTCTGCTAACAGCAAGACATTACTGGGCATGATTTTATTCAGTAAAGGCCCTGTATTACAGTTTTCCTGGGCTTGGGCCTCCAGCAAACTCACCCATTACTATAACACTATTAGGGGCATGATCTTGGCCGGGTTATGTGACTTCTCTGTAGGCTTTCCCACTGACCATATTAAACCCTGAAGAAATTCTTAAGGTTCAAAACCTAAGTCCAGACATCCAGGGCCTTCATCCAGGCTGACACAGTCGGTTTGGCAACTCTTTGATGCTAATCCATTCACCATGGTAACTTGGAACAAATATTTGAGCATTCAAAACCTACGCCCAGATATCCAGGTTTAGATCAACCTCATAACAGCAAGACATTACTGGGCATGATTTTATTCACTAAAGGCCCTTGTATTACAGTTTTCTTTAAGGCCTGGGCCCACAAACTCACCTCAGTACTATAACACTTTCAAGGGCATGATCTTTGTCGGGTTTATTTTATTCAGTAAAGGCCTGAGCCCACAGACTCACCCGATTACTATGACACTATAAAGGGCGTGATCTTGGCCGGTTTAAGTGTGACTTCTCTTAGGCTTTCCCACTCGACCATGGTAACCCTGGAAGAAATTTTTAAGCGTTCAAAACCTAGGTCCAGACATCCAGGCTCATAGACAAACCCCATAACAGTAACACATTACTGGGCATGATTTTATTCAGTAAAGGCCTGGGCCCACAGATTCAACCCATTACTATTAAACTTTTATGGGCATGATCTTGACAGGGTAAGAGTGACTTCTCGTAGGCTTTCCCACTCGACCATGGTAACCCTGGAACAAATTTTTGAGCATTCAAAACCTACGTCCAGACATCCAGGCTCACAGACTAATCCCATAACAGTAACACATTACCGGGCATGATTTTATTCAGTAAAGGCCTGGACCCACAAGCTCACCCCAATACTACAACATTATTATGGGCATGATCTTGGCCGACTTAAGTGTGACTTCTCGTAGGCTTTCCCACTCGACCATGGTTACCCTGGAAGAACATTTTAAACATTCAAAATCTAAATCCAGACATCCAGGCTCACAGACTAACCCCATAACAGTAACACATTACTGGGCATGATTTTATTCAGTAAAGGCCCTGTATTACAGTTTTCTTTAAGGCCTGGGCCCACAAACTCACCCCATTACTATAAAACTTTAAAGGGCGTGATCTTGACAGGGTTAAGAGTGACTTCTCATAGGTTTTCCCACTCGACCATGGTAACCCTGGAAGAAATTTTTAAGCGTTCAAAACCTAAGTCCAGACATCCAGGGCCTTCATCCAGGCGATATTGGCCGGTTTAAGTGCAACTCTTTGGATGCTAATCCACTCGACCATGGTAACCCTGGAACAAATATTTGAGCATTCAAAACCTACGTCCAGATATCCAGGCTCTAGACTAACCCCACAACAGCAAGACATTACTGGGCATGATTTTATTCACTAAAGGCCCTGTATTACAGTTTTCTTCAAGGCCTGGGCCCACAAACTCACCCCAGTACTATAACACTTTCAAGGGCATGATCTTCATCGGGTTTATTTTATTCAGTAAAGGCCTGAGCCCACAGACTCACCCCATTACTATAACACTATTATGAGCGTGATCTTGGCCGGTTTAAGTGTGACTTCTCGTAGTCTTTCCCACTCAACAATGGCAACCCTGGAAGAAATATTCAAGCATTCAAAACCTAGGTCCAGACATCCAGGCTCATAGACAAACCCCATAAGTAACACACACTGGGCATGATTTTACTGGGCATGGTTTTATTGTAGTAAAGGCCTGGGCCCACAGATTCAACCCATTACTAATAAACTTTCATGGGCATGATCTTGGACAGGGTAAGAGTGACTTCTCGTAGGCTTTCCCACTCGACCATGGTAACCCTGGAACAAATTTTTGAGCATTCAAAACCTACGTCCAGACATCCAGGCTCACAGACTAATCCCCATAACAGTAACACATTACTGGGCATGATTTTATTCAGTAAAGGCCCTGTATTACAGTTTTCTGGGCTTGGGCCCACAAACTCACCCCATTACTATAACACTAATAGGGGCATGATCTTGGCCGGGTTATGTGACTTCTCGTAGGCTTTCCCACTCGACCACCATTAACCCTGGAAGAAATTTTTAAGCTGCTTCAAAACCTAAATCCAGACATCCAGGCTCACAGACAAACCCCATAACAGCAACACATTACTGGGCATGATTTTATTCAGTAAAGACCTGGGCCCACAGATTCAACCCCATTACTATTAAACTTTTATGGGCATGATCTTGACAGGGTTAAGAGTGACTTCTCGTAGGCTTTCCCACTTGACCATGGTAACCCTGGAAGAAATTTTTTAAGCGCTCAAAACCTAAGTCCAGACATCCAGGCGATATTGTCCGGTTTAAGTGCGACTTCTCAGACGCTAATCCACTCAACCATGGTAACCCTGTAACAAATGTTTGAGCCCAAAACCTACATCCAGACATCCAGGAGCTTCATCCAGTCGATAATGGATAATGGCCGGTTTAAGTGACTTCTCGGACGCTTATCCACTCGACCATGGTAACCCTGGAACAAATTTTTGAGCATTCAAAACCTACGTCCAGACATCCAGGCTCACAGACTAATCCCATAACAGTAACACATTACTGGGCATGATTATTTTATTCAGTAAAGGCCTGGACCCACAAACTCACCCCAATACTACAACATTATTATGGGCATGATCTTGGCCGACTTAAGTGTGACTTCTCGTAGGCTTTCCCACTCGACCATGGTTACCCTGGAAGAAATTTTTAAACGTTCAAAATCTAAATCCAGACATCCAGGCTCACAGACTAACCCCATAACAGTAACACATTACTGGGCATGATTTTATTCAGTAAAGGCCCTGTATTACAGTTTTCTTTAAGGCCTGGGCCCACAAACTCACCCCATTACTATAAAACTTTAAAGGGCATGATCTTGGCCGACTTAAGTGTGACTTCTCGTAGGCTTTCCCACTCGACCATGGTAACCCTGGAAGAAATTTTTAAGCGTTCAAAACCTAAGTCCAGACATCCAGGGCCTTCATCCAGGCGATATTGGCCGGTTTAAGTGCAACTCTTTCGGATGCTAATCCACTCAACCATGGTAACCCTGGAACAAATATTTGAGCATTCAAAACCTACGTCCAGATATCCAGGCTCTAGACTAACCCCATAACAGCAAGACATTACTGGGCATGATTTTATTCACTAAAGGCCCTGTATTACAGTTTTCTTTAAGGCCTGGGCCCACAAACTCACCCCAGTACTATAACACTTTCAAGGGCATGATCTTTGTTGGGTTTATTTTATTCAGTAAAGGCCTGAGCCCACAGACTCACCCGAAATACTATGACACTATAAAGGGCGTGATCTTGGCCGGTTTAAGTGTGACTTCTCGTAGGCTTTCCCACTCACCATGGTAACCCTGGAAGAAATTTTTAAGCATTCAAAACCTAGGTCCAGACATCCAGGCTCATAGACTAACCCCATAACAGTAACACACATTACTGGGCATGATTTTATTCAGTAAAGGCCTGTGTTTTCCTTAAGGCCTGGGCCCACAGACTCACCCCATTACTATTAAACTTTTATGGCATGATCATGAGCTTGACAGGCCTGAGCCCACAGACTCACCCCATTACTATGACTTCTCGTAGGCTTTCCCACTCGACCATGGTAACCCTGGAACAAATATTTGAGCATTCAAAACCTACGTCCAGACATCCAGGCTCTAGACTAACCCCATAACAGCAAGACATTACTGGGCATGATTTTATTCAGTAAAGGCCCTGTATTACAGTTTTCTTTAAGGCTTGGGCCCACAAACTCACTCCATTACTATAAAACTAATAGGGGCATGATCTTGGCCGGGTTAAGAATGACTTCTCGTAGGCTTTCCCACTCGACCATATTAACCCTGGAAGAAATTTTTAAGCCGCTTCAAAACCTAAGTCCAGACATCCAGGGCCTCTCATCCAGGCGATATTGGCCGGTTTAAGTGCAACTCTTTGGATGCTAATCCACTCACCATGGTAACCCTGGAACAAATATTTGAGCATTCAAAACCTACGCCCAGATATCCAGGCTCTAGACTAACCCCATAACAGCAAGACATTACTGGGCATGATTTTATTCACTAAAGGCCCTGTATTACAGTTTTCTTTCAAGGCCTGGGCCCACAAACTCACCCCAGTACTATAACACTTTCAAGGGCATGATCTTTGTCGGGTTTATTTTATTCAGTAAAGGCCTGATCCCACAGACTCACCCGATTACTATGACACTATAAAGGGCGTGATCTTGGCCGGTTTAAGTGTGACTTCTCGTAGGCTTTCCCACTCGACCATGGTAACCCTGGAAGAAATTTTTAAGCTGCTCAAAACCTAGGTCCAGACATCCAGGCTCACAGACTAACCCCATAACAGTAACACATTACTGGGCATGATTTTATTCAGTAAAGGCCCTGTATTACAGTTTTCCTTAAGGCTTGGGCCCACAAACTCACCCCATTACTATAACACTAATAGGGCATGATCTTGGCCGGGTTAAGTGTGACTTCTCGTAGGCTTTCCCACTCGACCATATTAACCCTGGAAGAAATTTTTAAGCGCTCAAAACCTAAATCCAGACATCCAGGCTCACAGACAAACCCCATAACAGCAACACATCCACTGGGCATGGGCATGATTTTATTCAGTAAAGGCCTGGGCCCACAGATTCAACCCATTACTATTAAACTTTTATGGGCATGATCTTGACAGGGTTAAGAGTGACATCTCGTAGGCTTTCCCACTCAACCATTGTAACCCTGGAAGAAATTTTTGCCGCTCAAAATCTAAGTCCAGACATCCAGGGTTTCATCCAGGCGCTTCATCCAGGCGATATTGTCCGGTTTAACTGCGACTTCTTTGACGCTAATCCACTCGACCATGGTAACCCTGTAACAAATATTTGAGCATTCAAAACCTACATCCAGACATCCAGGCGCTTCATCCAGTCGATATTGGCCGATTTAAGTGCGACTTCTCAGACGCTTATCCACTCAACCATGGTATCCCTGGAACAAATTTTTGAGCATTCAAAAGCTACGTCCCGGCGTCCAGGCATCCAGGCTCACAGACTAATCCCATAACAGTAACACATTACTGGGCATGATTTTATTCAGTAAAGGCCTGGACCCACAAACTCACCCCAATACTACAACATTATTATGGGCATGATCTTGGCCGACTTAAGTGTGACTTCTCGTAGGCTTTCCCACTCGACCATGGTTACCCTGGAAGAAATTTTTAAACGTTCAAAATCTAAATCCAGACATCCAGGCTCACAGACTAACCTTATAACAGTAACACATTACTGGGCATGATTTTATTCAGTAAAGGCCTGTATTACAGTTTTCTTTAAGGCCTGGGCCCACAAACTCACCCCATTACTATAAAACTTTAAAGGGCATGATCTTGACAGGGTTAAGAGTGACTTCTCACAGGCTTTCCACTCTCGACCATGGTAACCCTGGAAGAAATTTTTAAGCGTTCAAAACCTAAGTCCAGACATCCAGAGGCTTCATCCAGGCGCTTCATCCAGGCGATATTGGCCGGTTTAAGTGCAACTCTTTGGATGCTAATCCACTCGACCATGGTAACCCTGGAACAAATATTTGAGCATTCAAAACCTACGTCCAGATATCCAGGCTCTAGACTAACCCCATAACAGCAAGACATTACTGGGCATGATTTTATTCACTAAAGGCCCTGTTTACAGTTTTCTTCAAGGCCTGGGCCCACAAACTCACCCCAGTACTATAACACTATAATGGCCATGATCTTGGCCGGTTTAAGTGTGACTTCTCGTAGGCTTTCCCACTCGACCATGGTAACCCTGGAAGAAATTTTTAAGCGCTTCAAACCTAGGTCCAGACATCCAGGCTCACAGACTAACCCCATAACAGTAACACATTACTGGGCATGATTTTATTCAGTAAACGCCCTGTATTACAGTTTTCCTTAAGGCTTGGGCCCACAAACTCACTCCATTACTATAAAACTAATAGGGGCATGATCTTGGCCGGTTTAAGTGTGACTTCTCGTAGGCTTTCCCACTCGACCATGGTAACCCTGGAAGAAATTTTTAAGCGCTCAAAACCTAAATCCAGACATCCAGGCTCACAGACAAACCCCATAACAGCAACACATTACTGGGCATGATTTTATTCAGTAAAGGCCTGGGCCCATAGATTCAACCCATTACTATTAAACTTTTATGGGCATGATCTTGACAGGGTTAAGAGTGACTTCTCGTAGGCTTTCCCACTCGACCATGGTAACCCTGGAAGAAATTTTTAAGCCGCTCAAAACCTAAGTCCAGACATCCAAGCGATATTGTCCGGTTGAAGTGCGACTTCTCGGACGCTAATCCACTCGACCATGGTAACCTTGTAACAAATGATTGAGCGTTCAAAACCTACATCCAGACATCCAGGCGCTTCATCCAGTCGATATTGGCCGGTTTAAGTGCGACTTCTCGGACGCTTATCCACTCGACCATGGTAACCCTGGAACAAATTTTTGAGCATTCAAAACCTACGTCCCAGACATCCAGGCTCACAGACTAATCCCATAACAGTAACACATTACTGGGCATGATTTTATTCAGTAAAGGCCTGGACCCACAAACTCACCCCAATACTACAACATTATTATGGGCATGATCTTGGCCGACTTAAGTGTGACTTCTCGTAGGCTTTCCCACTCGACCATGGTTACCCTGGAAGAAATTTTTAAACGCTCAAAATCTAAATCCAGACATCCAGGCTCACAGACTAACCCCATAACAGTAACACATTACTGGGCATGATTTTATTCAGTAAAGGCCCTGTATTACAGTTTTCTTTAAGGCCTGGGCCCACAAACTCACCCCATTACTATAAAACTTTAAAGGGCATGATCTTGACAGGGTTAAGAGTGACTTCTCATAGGCTTTCCCACTCGACCATGGTAACCCTGGAAGAAATTTTTAAGCTGCTCAAAACCTAAGTCCAGACATCCAGGGCCTTCATCCAGGCGCTTCATCCAGGCGATATTGGCCGGTTTAAGTGCAACTCTTTGGATGCTAATCCACTCACCATGGTAACCCTGGAACAAATATTTGAGCATTCAAAACCTACGTCCAGATATCCAGGCTCTAGACTAACCCCATAACAGCAAGACATTGCTGGGCATGATTTTATTCACTAAAGGCCCTGTATTACAGTTTTCTTCAAGGCCTGGGCCCACAAACTCACCCCAGTACTATAACACTTTCATGGGGCATGATCTTTGTCGGGTTTATTTTATTCAGTAAAGGCCTGAGCCCACAGACTCACCCGATTACTATGACACTATAAAGGGCGTGATCTTGGCCGGGTTAAGTGTGACTTCTCGTAGGCTTTCCCACTCGACCATGGTAACCCTGGAAGAAATTTTTAAGCTGCTCAAAACCTAGGTCCAGACATCCAGGCTCACAGACTAACCCCATAACAGTAACACATTACTGGGCATGATTTTATTCAGTAAAGGCCCTGTATTACAGTTTTCCTTAAGGCTTGGGCCCACAAACTCACTCCATTACTATAACACTAATAGGGGCATGATCTTGGCCGGGTTAAGTGTGACTTCTCGTAGGCTTTCCCACTCTACCATATTAACCCTGGAAGAAATTTTTAAGCATTCAAAACCTAAATCCAGACATCCAGGCTCACAGACAAACCCCATAACAGCAACACATTACTGGGCATGATTTTATTCAGTAAAGGCCTGGGCCCACAGATTCAACCCATTACTATTAAACTTTTATGGGCATGATCTTGACAGGGTTAAGAGTGACTTCTCGTATGCTTTCCCACTCGACCATGGTAACCCTGGAAGAAATTTTTGCCGCTCAAAACCTAAGTCCAGACATCCAGGCGATATTGTCCGGTTCAAGTGCGACTTCTGGGATGCTAATCCACTCGACCATGGTAACCCTGTAACAAATGTTTGAGCGCTCAAAACCTACATCCAGACATCCAGGCGCTTTCATCCAGTCGATATTGGCCGGTTTAAGTGCGACTTCTCGGACGCTTATCCACTCACCATGGTAACCCTGGAACAAATTTTTGAGCATTCAAAACCTACGACCAGACATCCAGGCTCACAGACTAATCCCATAACAGTAACACATTACCGGGCATGATTTTATTCAGTAAAGGCCTGGACCCACAAACTCACCCCAATACTACAACATTATTATGGGCATGATCTTGGCCGACTTAAGTGTGACTTCTCGTAGCTTTCCCACTCGACCATGGTTACCCTGGAAGAAATTTTTAAACGCTTCAAAATCTAAATCCAGACATCCAGGCTCACAGACTAACCCCATAACAGTAACACATTACTGGGCATGATTTTATTCAGTAAAGGCCCTGTATTACAGTTTTCTTTAAGGCCTGGGCCCACAAACTCACCCCATTACTATAAAACTTTAAAGGGCATGATCTTGACAGGGTTAAGAGTGACTTCTCATAGGCTTTCCCACTCGACCATGGTAACCCTGGAAGAAATTTTTAAGCTGCTCAAAACCTAAGTCCAGACATCCAGGGCCTTCATCCAGGCGATATTGGCCGGTTTAAGTGCAACTCTTTGGAGATGTTAATCCACTCGACCATGGTAACCCTGGAACAAATATTTGAGCATTCAAAACCTATGTCCAGATATCCAGGCTCTAGACTAACCCCATAACAGCAAGACATTACTGGGCATGATTTTATTCACTAAAGGTCCTGTATTACAGTTTTCTTCAAGGCCTGGGCCCACAAACTCACCCCAGTACTATAATACTTTCAAAGGCATGATCTTTGTCGGGTTTATTTTATTCAG
This sequence comes from Puntigrus tetrazona, assembly GCF_018831695.1. Taxonomy (NCBI): domain Eukaryota; kingdom Metazoa; phylum Chordata; class Actinopteri; order Cypriniformes; family Cyprinidae; genus Puntigrus; species Puntigrus tetrazona. The sequence continues at coordinate 100,324 of NW_025048645.1, forward strand.
TAAAGGCCTGAGCCCACAGACTCACCCCATTACTATAACACTATTATGGGCGTGATCTTGGCCGGTTTAAGTGTGACTTCTCATAGTCTTTCCCACTCAACAATGGCAACCCTGGAAGAAATATTTTTAAGCATTCAAAACCTACGTCCAGACATCCAGGCTCACAGACTAACCCCATAACAGTAACACATTACTGGGCATGATTTTATTCAGTAAAGGCCCTGTATTACAGTTTTCTTTAAGGCCTGGGCCCACAAACTCACCCCATTACTATAAAACTTTAAAGGGCGTGATCTTGACAGGGTTAAGAGTGACTTCTCATAGGCTTTCCCACTCGACCATGGTAACCCTGGAAGAAATTTTTAAGCGTTCAAAACCTAAGTCCAGACATCCAGGGCCTTCATCCAGGCGATATTGGCCGGTTTAAGTGCAACTCTTTGGATGCTAATCCACTCGACCATGGTAACCCTGGAACAAATATTTGAGCATTCAAAACCTACGTCCAGATATCCAGGCTCTAGACTAACCCCACAACAGCAAGACATTACTGGGCATGATTTTATTCACTAAAGGCCCTGTATTACAGTTTTCTTCAAGGCCTGGGCCCACAAACTCACCCCAGTACTATAACACTTTCAAGGGCATGATCTTTGTCGGGTTTATTTTATTCAGTAAAGGCCTGGGCCCACAGATTCAACCCATTACTATTAAACTTTTATGGGCATGAGCTTGACAGGGTTAAGAGTGACTTCTCGTAGGCTTTCCCACTCGACCATGGTAACCCTGGAAGAAATTTTTAACCGTTAAGTCCAGACATCCAGGCTAAGTCCAGACATCCAGGGCGATTTTATTGTCCGCCCACAGATTCAACCCATTACTATTAAACTTCATGATCGCTAATCCACTTTCCCACTCGACATGGTAACCCTGGAACAAATGTTTGAGCATTCAAAACCTAAGTCCAGACATCCAGGCTCACAGACTAATCCCATAACATTAACACATTACTGGGCATGATTTTATTCAGTAAAGGCCTGGACCCACAAACTCACCCCAATACTACAACATTATTATGGGCATGATCTTGGCCGATTTAAGTCTGACTTCTCGTAGGCTTTCCCACTCGACCATGGTTACCCTGGAAGAAATATTTAAACGTTCAAAATCTAAATCCAGACATCCAGGCTCACAGACTAACCCCATAACAGTAACACATTACTGGGCATGATTTTATTCAGTAAAGGCCCTGTATTACAGTTTTCTTTAAGGCCTGGGCCCACAAACTCACCCCATTACTATAAAACTTTAAAGGGCATGATCTTGACAGGGTTAAGAGTGACTTCTCATAGGCTTTCCCACTCGACCATGGTAACCCTGGAAGAAATTTTTAAGCATTCAAAACCTAAGTCCAGACATCCAGGGGCTTCATCCAGGCGCTTCATCCAGGCGGTATTGGCCGGTTTAAGTGCAACTCTTTGGATGCTAATCCACTCGACCATGGTAACCCTGGAACAAATATTTGAGCATTCAAAACCTACGTCCAGATATCCAGGCTCTAGACTAACCCCATAACAGCAAGACATTACTGGGCATGATTTTATTCACTAAAGGCCCTGTATTACAGTTTTCTTCAAGGCCTGGGCCCACAAACTCACCCCAGTACTACAACACTTTCAAGGGCATGATCTTTGTCGGGTTTATTTTATTCAGTAAAGGCCTGGGCCCACAGATTCAACCCATTACTATTAAACTTTTATGGGCATGAGCTTGACAGGGTTAAGAGTGACTTCTCGTAGGCTTTCCCACTCGACCATGGTAACCCTGGAAAAAATTTTTAACCGTTCAAAACCTAAGTCCAGACATCCAGGCGGTATTGTCCGGTTTAAGAGCGACTTCTCGGACGCTAATCCACTCGACCGTGGTAACCCTGTAACAAATGTTTGAGCGTTCAAAACCTACATCCAGACATCCAGGAGCTTCCTCCAGTCGATAATGGACGGTTTAAGTGCGACTTCTCGGACGCTTATCCACTCGACCATGGTAACCCTGGAACAAATTTTTGAGCATTCAAAACCTAAGTCCAGACATCCAGGCGCTTCATCCAGGCGCTTCATCCAGGCGATATTGGCCGGTTTAAGAGCAACTCTTTGGATGCTAATCCACTCGACCATGGTAACCCTGGAACAAATATTTGAGCATTCAAAACCTACGTCCAGATATCCAGGCTCTAGACTAACCCCATAACAGCAAGACATTACTGGGCATGATTTTATTCACTAAAGGCCCTGTATTACAGTTTTCTTCAAGGCCTGGGCCAACAAACTCACCCCAGTACTATAACACTTTCAAGGGCATGATCTTTGTCGGGTTTATTTTATTCAGTAAAGGCCTGAGCCCACAGACTCACCCGATTACTATAACACTATAAAGGGCGTGAGCTTGGCCGGGTTAAGTGTGACTTCTCGTAGGCTTTCCCACTCGACCATGGTAACCCTGGAAGAAATTTTTAAGCGTTCAAAACCTAAATCCAGACATCCAGGCTCACAGACTAACCCAATAACAGTAACACATTACTGGGCATGATTTTATTCAGTAAAGGCCCTGTATTACAGTTTTCCTTAAGGCTTGGGCCCACAAACTCACTCCATTACTATAACACTAATAGGGGCATGATCTTGGCCGGGTTAAGTGTGACTTCTCGTAGGCTTTCCCACTCGACCATGGTAACCCTGGAAGAAATTTTTAAGCGTTCAAAACCTAGGTCCAGACATCCAGGCTCACAGACTAACCCCATAACAGTAACACATTACTGGGCATGATTTTATTCAGTAAAGGCCCTGTATTACAGTTTTCCTTAAGGCTTGGGCCCACAAACTCACTCCATTACTATAACACTAATAGGGGCATGATCTTGGCAGGGTTAAGTGTGACTTCTCGTAGGCTTTCCCACTCGACCATATTAACCCTGGAAGAAATTTTTAAGCGTTCAAAACCTAAATCCAGACATCCAGGCTCACAGACAAACCCCATAACAGCAACACATTACTGGGCATGATTTTATTCAGTAAAGGCCTGGGCCCACAGATTCAACCCATTACTATTAAACTTTTATGGGCATGATCTTGACAGGGTTAAGAGTGACTTCTCGTAGGCTTTCCCACTCGACCATGGTAACCCTGGAAGAAATTTTTAAGCGTTCAAAACCTAAGTCCAGATATCCAGGCGATATTGTCCGGTTCAAGTGCGACTTCTCGGACGCTAATCCACTCGACCATGGTATCCCTGTAACAAACGTTTGAGCGTTCAAAACCTACATCCAGACATCCAGGCGCTTCATCCAGTCGATATTGGCCGATTTAAGTGCGACTTCTCGGACGCTTATCCACTCGACCATGGTAACCCTGGAACAAATTTTTGAGCATTCAAAACCTACGTCCAGACATCCAGGCTCACAGACTAATCCCATAACAGTAACACATTACTGGGCATGATTTTATTCAGTAAAGGCCTGGACCCACAAACTCACCCCAATACTACAACATTATTATGGGCATGATCTTGGCCGACTTAAGTGTTACTTCTCGTAGGCTTTCCCACTCGACCATGGTAACCCTGGAAGAAATTTTTAAACGTTCAAAATCTAAGTCCAGACATCCAGGCTCACAGACTAACCCCATAACAGTAACACATTACTGGGCATGATTTTATTCAGTAAAGGCCCTGTATTACAGTTTTCTTTAAGGCCTGGGCCCACAAACTCACCCCATTACTATAAAACTTTAAAGAGCGTGATCTTGACAGGGTTAAGAGTGACTTCTCATAGGCTTTCCCACTCGACCATGGTAACCCTGGAAGAAATTTTTGCCGCTCAAAACCTAAGTCCAGACATCCAGGGCCTTCATCCAGGTGGTATTGGCCGGTTTAAGTGCAACTCTTTGGATGCTAATCCACTCGACCATGGTAACCCTGGAACAAATATTTGAGCATTCAAAACCTACGTCCAGATATCCAGGCTCTAGACTAACCCCATAACAGCAAGACATTACTGGGCATGATTTTATTCACTAAAGGCCCTGTATTACAGTTTTCCTTAAGGCTTGGGCCCACAAACTCACTCCATTACTATAACACTAATAGGGGCATGAACTTGACAGGGTTAAGAGTGACTTCTCATAGGCTTTCCCACTCGACCATGGTAACCCTGGAAGAAATTTTTAAGCATTCAAAACCTAAGTCCAGACATCCAGGGGCTTGATCCAGGCACTTCATCCAGGCGATATTGGCCGGTTTAAGTGCGACTTCTCGGATGCTAATCCACTCAACCATGGTAACCCTGGAACAAATATTTGAGCATTCAAAACCTACGTCCAGATATCCAGGCTTAAGACTAACCCCATAACAGCAAGACATTACTGGGCATGATTTTATTCACTAAAGGCCCTGTATTACAGTTTTCTTCAAGGCCTGGGCCCACAAACTCACCCCAGTACTATAACACTTTCAAGGGCATGATCTTTGTCGGGTTTATTTTATTCAGTAAAGGCCTGAGCCCACAGACTCACCCCATTACTATAACACTATTATGGGCATGATCTTGGCCGGTTTAAGTGTGACTTCTCGTAGTCTTTCCCACTCAACAATGGCAACCCTGGAAGAAATATTCAAGCATTCAAAACCTACGTCCAGACATACAGGCTCACAGACTAACCCCATAACAGTAACATATTACTGGGCATGATTTTATTCAGTAAAGGCCCTGTATTACAGTTTTCTTTAAGGCTTGGGGACACAAACTCACTCCATTACTATAAAACTTTAAAGGGCATGATCTTGACAGGGTTAAGAATGACTTCTCATAGGCTTTCCCACTCGACCATGGTAACCCTGGAAGAAATTTTTAAGCGTTCAACACCTAAGTCCAGACATCCAGAGGCTTCATCTAGGCGCTTCATCCAGGCAATATTGGCCGGTTTAAGTGCAACTCTTTGGATGCTAATCCACTCGACCATGGTAACCCTGGAACAAATATTTGAGCATTCAAAACCTACGTCCAGATATCCAGGCTCTAGACTAACCCCATAACAGCAAGACATTACTGGGCATGATTTTATTCACTAAAGGCCCTGTATTACAGTTTTTTTTTCAAGGCCTGGGCCCACAAACTCACCCCAGTACTATAACACTTTCAAGGGCATGATCTTTGTCGGGTTTATTTTATTCAGTAAAGGCCTGAGCCCACAGACTCACCCGATTACTATGACACTATAAAGGGCGTGATCTTGGCCGATTTAAGTGTGACTTCTCGTAGGCTTTCCCACTCGACCATGGTAACCCTGGAAGAAATTTTTAAGCGTTCAAAACCTAGGTCCAGACATCCAGGCTCACAGACAAACCCCATAACAGTAACAACACATTACTGGGCATGATTTTATTCAGTAAAGGCCTGGGCCCACAGATTCAACCCATTACTATTAAACTTTTATGGGCATGATCTTGACAGGGTAAGAGTGACTTCTCGTATGCTTTCCTACTCGACCATGGTAACCCTGGAAGAAATTTTTAAGCCGCTCAAAACCTAAGTCCAGACATCCAGGCGATATTGTCCGGTTCAAGTGCGACTTCTGGGATGCTAATCCACTCGACCATGGTAACCCTGTAACAAATGTTTGAGCGCTCAAAACCTACATCCAGACATCCAGGCGCTTCATCCAGTCGATATTGGCCGTTTAAGTGCGACTTCTCGGACGCTTATCCACTCGACCATGGTAACCCTGGAACAAATTTTTGAGCATTCAAAACCTACGACCAGACATCCAGGCTCACAGACTAATCCAATAACAGTAATACATTACCGGGCATGATTTTATTCAGTAAAGGCCTGACCCACAAACTCACCCCAATACTACAACATTATTATGGGCATGATCTTGGCCGACTTAAGTGTGACTTCTCGTAGGCTTTCCCACTCGACCATGGTTACCCTGGAAGAAATTTTTAAACGCTCAAAATCTAAATCCAGACATCCAGGCTCACAGACTAACCCCATAACAGTAACACATTACTGGGCATGATTTTATTCAGTAAAGGCCCTGTATTACAGTTTTCTTTAAGGCCTGGGCCCACAAACTCACCCCATTACTATAAAACTTTAAAGGGCATGATCTTGACAGGGTTAAGAGTGACTTCTCATAGGCTTTCCCACTGACCATGGTAACCCTGGAAGAAATTTTTAAGCGTTCAAAACCTAAGTCCAGACATCCAGGGCCTTCATCCAGGCGATATTGGCCGGTTTAAGTGCAACTCTTTGGATGTTAATCCACTCGACCATGGTAACCCTGGAACAAATATTTGAGCATTCAAAACCTATGTCCAGATATCCAGGCTCTAGACTAACCCCATAACAGCAAGACATTACTGGGCATGATTTTATTCACTAAAGGTCCTGTATTACAGTTTTCTTCAAGGCCTGGGCCCACAAACTCACCCCAGTACTATAACACTTTCAAGGGCATGATCTTCGTCGGGTTTATTTTATTCAGTAAAGGCCTGAGCCCACAGACTCACCCCATTACTATAACACTATTATGGGCGTGATCTTGGCCAGTTTAAGTGTGACTTCTCATAGTCTTTCCCACTCAACAATGGCAACCCTGGAAGAAATATTCAAGCATTCAAAACCTACGTCCAGACATACAGGCTCACAGACTAACCCCATAACAGTAACACATTACTGGGCATGATTTTATTCAGTAAAGGCCCTGTATTACAGTTTTCTTTAAGGCTTGGGCCCACAAACTCACTCCATTACTATAACAATAAAAGGGGCATGATCTTGGCCGGGTTAAGTGTGACTTCTCGTAGGCTTTCCCACTCGACCATATTAACCCTGGAAGAAATTTTTGCTGCGTTCAAAACCTAAATCCAGACATCCAGGCTCACAGACAAACCCCATAACATCAACACATTACTGGGCATGATTTTATTCAGTAAAGGCCTGGGCCCACAGATTCAACCCATTACTATTAAACTTTTATGGGCATGATCTTGACAGGGTTAAGAGTGACTTCTCGTAGGCTTTCCCACTCGACCATTGTAACCCTGGAAGAAATTTTTGCCGCTTCAAAACCTAAGTCCAGACATCCAGGCGATATTGTCCGGTTTAAGTGCGACTTCTCGGACGCTAATCCACTCGACCATGGTAACCCTGTAACAAATGTTTGAGCGTTCAAAACCTACATCCAGACATCCAGGCGCTTCATCCAGTCGATATTGGCCGTTTAAGTGCGACTTCTCGACGCTTATCCACTCGACCATGGTAACCCTGGAACAAATTTTTGAGCATTCAAAACCTACGTCCAGACATCCAGGCTCACAGACTAATCCCATAACAGTAACACATTACTGGGCATGATTTTATTCAGTAAAGGCCTGGACCCACAAACTCACCCCAATACTACAACATTATTATGGGCATGATCTTGGCTGACTTAAGTGTGACTTCTCGTAGGCTTTCCCACTCGACCATGGTTACCCTGGAAGAAATTTTTAAACATTCAAAATCTAAATCCAGACATCCAGGCTCACAGACTAACCCCATAACAATAACACATTACTGGGCATGATTTTATTCAGTAAAGGCCCTGTATTACAGTTTTCTTTAAGGCCTGGGCCCACAAACTCACCCCATTACTATAAAACTTTAAAGGGCATGATCTTGACAGGGTTAAGAGTGACTTCTCATAGGCTTTCCCACTCGACCATTTTAACCCTGGAAGAAATTTTTAAGCGTTCAAAACCTAAATCCAGACATCCAGGCTCACAGACAAACCCCATAACAGCAACACATTACTGGGCATGATTTTATTCAGTAAAGGCATGGGCCCACAGATTCAACCCATTACTATTAAACTTTTATGGGCATGATCTTGACAGGGTTAAGTGTGACTTCTCGTAGGCTTTCCCACTCGACCATGGTAACCCTGGAAGAAATTTTTAAGCGTTCAACACCTAAGTCCAGACATCCAGGAGCTTCATCCAGGCGCTTCATCCAGGCGATATTGGCCGGTTTAAGTTCAACTCTTTGGATGCTAATCCACTCGACCATGGTAACCCTGGAACAAATATTTGAGCATTCAAAACCTACGTCCAGATATCCAGGCTCTAGACTAACCCCATAACAGCAAGACATTACTGGGCATGATTTTATTCACTAAAGGCCCTGTATTACAGTTTTCTTCAAGGCCTGAGCCCACAAACTCACCCCAGTACTATAACACTTTCAAGGGCATGATCTTTGTCAGGTTTATTTTATTCAGTAAAGGCCTGAGCCCACAGACTCACCCCATTACTATAACACTATAAAGGGCGTGATCTTGGCCGGGTTAAGTGTGACTTCTCTTGAAGGCTTTCCCACTCGACCATATTAACCCTGGAAGAAATTTTTAAGCTGCTCAAAACCTAAATCCAGACATCCAGGCTCACAGACAAACCCCATAACAGCAACACATTACTGGGCATGATTTTATTCAGTAAAGGCCTGGGCCAGTTTTCAGATTCAACCCATTACTATTAAACTTTTATGGGCATGATCTTGACAGGGTTAAGTGTGACTTCTCATAGGCCTTCCCACTCGACCATGGTAACTCTGGAAGAAATTTTTAAGCGTTCAAAACCTAAGTCCAGACATCTAGAGGCTTCATCCAGGCGATATTGGCCGGTTTAAGTGCAACTCTTTGGATGCTAATCCACTCGACCATGGTAACCCTGGAACAAATATTTGAGCATTCAAAACCTACGTCCAGATATCCAGGCTCTAGACTAACCCCATAACAGTAACACATTACTGGGCATGATTTTATTCAGTAAAGGCCCTGTATTACAGTTTTCTTTAAGGCCTGGGCCCACAAACTCACCCCATTACTATAAAACTTTAAAGGGCATGATCTTGATAGGGTTAAGAGTAACTTCTCATAGGTTTTCCCACTCAACCATGGTAACCCTGGAAGAATTTTTAAGCCGCTCAAAACCTAAGTCCAGACATCCAGAGGCTTCATCCAGGCGCTTCATCCAGGCGATATTGGCCGGTTTAAGTGCGACTTCTCGGACGCTTATCCACTCGACCATGGTAACCCTGGAACAAATTTTTTGAGCATTCAAAACCTACGTCCGACATCCAGGCTCACAGACTAATCCCATAACAGTAACACATTACTGGGCATGATTTTATTCAGTAAAGGCCTGGACCCACAAACTCACCCCAATACTACAACATTATTATGGGCATGATATTGGCCGACTTAAGTGTGACTTCTCGTAGGCTTTCCCATTTGACCATGGTTACCCTGGAAGAAATTTTTAAACGCTCAAAATCTAAATCCAGACTTCCAGGCTCACAGACTAACCCCATAACAGTAACACATTACTGGGCATGATTTTATTCAGTAAAGGCCCTGTATTACAGTTTTCTTTAAGGCCTGGGCCCACAAACTCACCCCATCACTATAAAACTTTAAAGGGCATGATCTTGACAGGGTTAAGAGTGACTTCTCATAGGCTTTCCCACTTGACCATGGTAACCCTGGAAGAAATTTTTAAGCCGCTCAAAACCTAAGTCCAGACATCCAGGGGCTTCATCCAGGCGCTTCATCCACGCGATATTGGCCGGTTTAAGTGCAACTCTTGATGCTAATCCACTCGACCATGGTAACCCTGGAACAAATATTTGAGCATTCAAAACCTACGTCCAGAAATACAGGCTCACAGACTAACCCCATAACAGTAACACATTACTGGGCATGATTTTATTCACTAAAGGCCCTGTATTACAGTTTTCTTCAAGGCCTGGGCCTACAAACTCACCCCCTGGAGTACTATAAAACTTTCAAGGGCATGATCTTTGTCGGGTTTTTTTTATTCAGTAAAGGCCTGAGCCCACAGACTCACCCCATTACTATAACAATATTATGGGCATGATCTTGGCCGAGTTAAGTGTGACTTCTCGTAGGCTTTCCCACTCACCATGGTAACCCTGGAACAAATAATTGAGCGGTTCAAAACCTACGTCCAGACATCCAGGCTCACAAACTAACCCCATAACAGGTACACATTACTGGGCATGATTTTATTCAGTAAAGGCCTGGGCCCACAGACTCACCCCATTACTATAACACTATAAAGGGCATGAGCTTGGCCGAGTTAAGTGTGACTTCTCGTATGCTTTCCCACTCGACCATGGTAACCCTGGAAGAGATATTGAAGCATTCAAAACCTATATCCAGACATCCAGGCTCACAAATTAACATAACATAACAGCTACACATTACTGCGTATGACTTTATTGAGTAAAGGCCTGGGACCAGAAACTCAACCCAATACTATAACACTTTTATGGGCATGATCTTGGCTGGGTAAAGTGTGACTTCTCGTAGGCTTTCTTACTCGACAATGGTAACTCTGGAAGAAACTTTTAAGCATTCAAAACCTATGTCCAGACATCCAAGCACACAGACTAACCCCTTAACAGTAACACATTACTGGGCATGATTTTATTCAGTAAAGACTTGGGCCAACAGACTCAGCCCATTACTATAAAACTTTTATGGGAATGATCTTGGCCGGGTTAAGAGTGACTTCTCGTAGGTTTTCCCACTCGACCATGGTAACCCTGGAAGAAATATTGAAGCATTCAAAACCTAAATCCAGACATCCAGGCTCACAGACTAACCCCATAACAGTAACACTTTACTGGGCATGATTTTATTCAGGAAAGGCCTGGGCCCAGAGACTCACCCCATTACTATAACGGGCGTGATCTTGGCCGGGTTAAGTGTGACTTCTTGTATGCTTTCCCACTCGACCATGGTAACCCTGGAACAAATATTTGTGCGTTCAAAACCTTTGTCCAGACATACAGGCTCACAGACTAATCCCATAACAGTAGCACATTACTGGGCTTGACTTTGTTCAGTAAAGGCCTGGGTCCACAATCTCACCCCTATTACTACAACACTATTATGGGCATGATCTTGGCCGACGTAAGTGTGACTTCTCGTAGGCTTTCCCACTCGACCATGGTAACCCTGGAACAAATAATTGAGCGGTTCAAAACCTACGCCCAGACATCCAGGCTCACAGACTAACCCCATAACAGTTACACATTACTGGGCATAATTTTATTCAGTAAAGGCTTGGGCCCACAGACTCACCCCATTACTATAACACTTTAATGGGCATGATCTTGGCCGGGTTAAGTGTGACTTCTCGTATGCTTTCCCACTCGACTATGGTAACCCTGGAAGAAATATTGAAGCATTCAAAACCTATATCCAGACATCCAAGATCACAGACTAACCCCATAATAGTTACGCATTTCTGGGCATGATTTTATTCAGTAAAGGCCTGGGCCCACAGACTCACCCCATTACTATGACACTATTATGGTCATGATCTTGGCCGGTTAAGTGTGACTTCTCGTATGCTTTCCCACTCCGACCACGGTAAGCCTGGAAGAAATTTTTAACAATTCAAAACCTAGGTCCAGACATCCAGGCTCACAGACTAACCCCATCACAGTACCACATTACTGGGAATGATTTTATTTAATAAAGGCCTGTGCCCACAGACTCACCCCATTACTATAACAGGCGTGATCTTGGCCACAAGTAAGTGTGACTTCTCGTAGGCTTTCCCACTCGACCATGGTAACCCTGGAAGAAATTTTTAAGCGTTCAAAACCTAAATTCAGACATCCAGGCTCACAGACCAACCCAATAACAGTAACACATTACTGGGCATGATTTTATTCAGTAAAGACCTGGGCCCACAAACTCACCCCATTGTTACAACACTATTATGGGCATGATCTTGGCCGGTTAAGTGTGACTTCTCGTAGGCTTTCATACTCGACCATGGTAACCCTGGAAGAAACTTTTAAGCTTTCAAAACCTACGTCCTGACATCCAAGCACACAGACTAACCCCTTAACAGTAACACATTACTGGGCTTGATTTCATTGAGTAAAAGCCTGGGCCCGCAGACTCACTCCATTACTATAACACTATTAAAGGGCAGGATCTTGGCCGGTTAAGTGTGACTTCTCGTAGTCTTTCCTTTCGACCATGGTAACCCTGGAAGAAGTTTTTAAGCATTCAAAATCTAAATCCAGACATCCAGGCGATATTGGCCGGTTTAAATGCGACTTCTCGGACGCTAATCCACACGACCATGGTAACCCTGGAACAAATGTTTGAGCATTCAAAACCTACGTCCAGACATCCAGGCTCACAGACTAACCCCATAACAGTAACACATTACTGGGTATGATTTTATTCAGTAAAGGCCTGGGCCAACAGACTCACCCCATAACTATAAAACTTTTATGGAAATGATCTTGGCCGGGTTAAGTGTGACTTCTCGTAGGCTTTCCCACTCGACCATGGTAACCCTGGAACAAATTTTTAAGCGTTCAAAACCTACGTCCAGACATCCAGGCGATATTGGCAGGTTTAAGTGCGACTTCTCGACGCTAATCCACTCGACCATGGTAACCCTGGGTCAAATTTTTGAGCGCTCAAAACCTACGCCCAGACATCCAGGCTCACAGACTAACCCCATAACAGTAACACATTACTGGGCATGATTTTATTCAGTAAGTACCATGTATTACAGTTTTCTTTAAGGCATGGGCCCACAAACTCACCCCATTACTATAACACTTTTATTGGCATGATCTTGGCCGGGTTAAGCGTGACTTCTCGTAGGTTTTCCCACTTGACCATGGTAACCCTGGAACAAATATTGAAACATTCAAAACCTAAATCCAGACATCCAGGCTCACAGACTAACCCCATAACAGTAACACATTACTGGGCATGATTTTATTCGGTAAAGGCCTGGGCCCACAGACTCACCCCATTACTATAACACTATTATAGGCATGATCTCGGCCGGGTTAAGTGTGACTTCTCATAGGCTTTCCCACTCGAACATGGTAACCCTTGAAGAAATTTTTAACATTTCAAAACCTAAATCCAGACATCCAGGCTCACAGACTAACCCCATAACAGTTACAAATTACTGGGCATGATTTTATTCAGTAAAGGCCCTGTATTACAGTTTTCTTTAAGGCATGGGCCAACAAACTCACCCCATTACTATAACACTTTCATGGGCATGATCTTGGCCGGGTTAAGTGTGACTTCTTGTAGGTTTTCCCACTCGACCATGGTAACCCTGGAAGAAATATTGAAGCATTCAAAACCTAAATCCAGACATCCAGGCTCACAGACTAACCCCATTATAATAACACATTACTGGGCATGATTTTATTCAGTAAAGGCCTGGGCCCACAGACTCACCCAATTACTATAACACTATTATGGGCATGATCTCGGCCGGGTTAAGTGTGACTTCTCGTAGGCTTTCCCACTCGACCATGGTAACCCTTGAAGAAATTTTTAACATTTCAAAGCCTAAATCCAGACATCCAGGCTCACAGACTAACACCCTAACAGTTACACATTACTGGGCATGATTTTATTCACTAAAGGCCCTGTATTACAGTTTTCTTTAAGGCATGGGCCAACAAACTCACCCCATTACTATAACACTTTCATGGGCATTATCTTGGCTGGGTTAAGTGACTTCTTGTAGGTTTTCCCACTCGACCATGGTAACCCTGGAAGAAATATTGAAGCATTCAAAAACTAAATCCAGACATCCAGGCTCACAAACTAACCCCATAACAGTAACACATTACTGGGCATGATTTTATTCAGTAAAGGCCTGGGCCCACAGACTCACCCCATTACTATAAAACTTTTATGGGCATGATCTTGGCCGGGTTAATTGTGAATTCTCGTATGCTTTCCCACTCGAGCATGGTAACCCTGGAAGAAATATTGAAGCATTCAAAACCTAAATCCAGACATCCAGGCTAACAGACTAACCCCATAACAGATACACATTACTGGGCATGATTTTATTCAGTAAAGGTCTGGGCCCACAGACTCACCCCATTACTCTAACACTATTATGTGCATGATCTTGGCAGTGTTAAGTGTGACTTCTTGTAGGCTTTCTTACTCGACCATGGTAACCCTGGAAGAAACTTTTAAGAGTTCAAAACCTACGTCCAGACATCCAGCCTCACAGACTAACCCTATAACAGTAACAAATTACTAGGCATGACTTTATTCAGTAAAGGCCTGAGCCCACAAACTCACCACATTACTATCACATTTTTATGGGCATGATCTTGGTCGGGTTAAGTGTGACTTCTCGTATGCTTACCCACTCGACCATGGTAACCCTGGAAGAAATTTTTAAGGGTTCAAAACCTAAATCCAGACATCCAGGCTCACAGACTAACCCCATAACAGTAACACATTACTCGGCATGATTTTATTCACTAAAGGCCCTGTATTACAGCTTTCTTTAAAGCCTGGACCCAAAGACTCACCCCATTACTATAAAACTTTTATGGGCATGATCTTGGCCAGGTTAACTGTGAATTCTCGTATGCTTTCCCACTCGAGCATGGTAACCCTGGAAGAAATATTGAAGCATTCAAAACCTAAATCCAGACATCCAGGCTAACAGACTAACCCCATAACAGATACACATTACTGGGCATGATTTTATTCAGTAAAGGTCTGGTCCCACAGACTCACCCCATTACTCTAACACTATTATGTGCATGATCTTGGCCGTGTTAAGTGTGACTTCTTGTAGGCTTTCTTACTCGACCATGGTAACCCTGGAAGAAACTTTTAAGAGTTCAAAACCTACGTCCAGACATCCAGCCTCACAGACTAACCCTATAACAGTAACAAATTACTAGGCATGACTTTATTCAGTAAAGGCCTGAGCCCACAAACTCACCACATTACTATCACATTTTTATGGGCATGATCTTGGTCGGGTTAAGTGTGACTTCTCGTATGCTTACCCACTCGACCATGGTAACCCTGGAAGAAATTTTTAAGGGTTCAAAACCTAAATCCAGACATCCAGGCTCACAGACTAACCCCATAACAGTAACACATTACTGGGCATGATTTTATTCACTAAAGGCCCTGTATTACAGCTTTCTTTAAAGCCTGGACCCAAAGACTCACCCCATTACTATAACACTTTCAGGGGCATGATCTTGGCTGGGTAAAGTATGACTTCTCGTTGGTTTTCCCACTCGACCATGGTAACCCTGGAACAAATATTTGAGCGTTCAAAACCTACGTCCAGACATCCAGGATCACAGACTAATCCCATAACAGTAACACATTACTGGGCATTATTTTATTCAGTAAAGGCCTGGGCCCACAAACTCACCCCATTATTACAAAACTATTATGGGCATGATCTTGGTCGACTTAAGTGTGACTTCTCATAGGCTTTCCCAGTCGACCATGGTAACCCTGGAAGAAACTTTTAAGAGTTCAAAACCAAAATCCAGGCATCCAGGCTCACAGATTAACCCCATAACAGTAACGCATTACTGGGCAAGATTTTATTTACTAAAGGCCCTGTATTACAGCTCTCTTTAAGGCCTGGACTCACAGACTCACCACATTACTATAACACTTTCATAGGCATGATCTTGGCCGACTTAAGTGTGACTTCTCGTAGGCTTTCCCACTGACCATGGTAACCCTGGAAGAAATATTGAAGCATTCAAAACCTAAATCCAGACATCCAGGCTCACAGACTAACCCCATAACAGTTACACATTACTGGGCATGATTTTATTCAGTAAAGGCCTGGGCCCACAGACTCACCCCATTACTATAACACTATTATGGGCATGATCTTGGCTGGGTTAAGTGTGACTTCTTATATGCTTTCCCACTCGACCATGGTAACCCTGGATGAAATTTTTAACATTTCAAAAATTAAGTCCAGATATCCAGGCTCAAGACTATCCCCATAACAGCAAGACATTACTGGGCATGATTTTATTCAGTAAAGGCCCTGTATTACAGTTTTCTTTAAGGCATGGGCCAACAAACTCACCCCATTACTATAACACTTTCATGGGCATTATCTTGGCCGGGTTAAGTGTGACTTCTTGTAGGTTTTCCCACTCGACCATGGTAACCCTGGAAGAAATATTGAAGCATTCAAAACCTAAATCCAGACATCCAGGCTCACAGACTAACCCCATTACAATAACACATTACTGGGCATGATTTTATTCAGTAAAGGCCCTGTATTACAGTTTTTTAAGGCATGGGCCAACAAACTCACCCCATTACTATAACACTTTCATGGGCATGATCTTGGCCGGGTTAAGTGTGATTTCTTGTAGGTTTTCCCACTCGACCATGGTAACCCTGGAAGAAATATTGAAGCATTCAAAACCTAAATCCAGACATCCAGGCTCACTCCATTACAGTAACACATTACTGGGCAGGATTTTATTCAGTAAAGGCCTGGGCACACAGACTCACCCCATTACTATAACACTATTATGGGCATGTTCTCGGCCGGGTTAAGTGTGACTTCTCATAAGCTTTCCCACTCGACCATGGTAACCCTTGAAGAAATTTTTAACATTTCAAAACCTAAATCCAGACATCCAGGCTCACAGACTAACCCCATAACAGTTACACATTACTGGGCATGACTTTATTCAGTAAAGGGCCTGAATTATAGTTTTCTTTAAGGCCTGGGAACACAAACTCACCCCATTACTATGACACTTTCATGGGCATGATCTTGGCCGAGTTAAGTGAGACTTCTCGTAGGTTTTCCCACTCGACCATGGTAACCCTGGAAGAAATATTGAAGCATTCAAAACCTAAATCCAGACATCCAGGCTCACAAACTAACCCCATAACAGTTACACATTACTGGGCATGATTTTATTCAGTAAAGGCCTGGGCCCACAGACTCACCCCCCTATACTATAACACTATTATGGGCATGATCTTGGCCGGGTTAAGTGTGACTTCTTGTATGCTTTCCCACTCGACCACGGTAACCCTGGAAGAAATTTTTAACATTTCAAAAACTAAGTCCAGATATCCAGGCTCAAGACTATCCCCATAACAGCAAGACATTACTGGGCATGATTTTATTCAGTAAAGGCCCTGTATTACAGTTTTCTTTAAGGCATGGGCCAACAAACTCACCCCATTACTATAACACTTTCATGGGCATGATCTTGGCCGGGTTAAGTTTGACTTCTTGTAGGTTTTCCCACTCGACCATGGTAACCCTGGAAGAAATATTGAAGCATTCAAAACCTAAATCCAGACATCCAGGCTCACCCCATTACAGTAACACATTACTGGGCAGGATTTTATTCAGTAAAGGCCTGGGCCCCACAGACTCACCCCATTACTATAACACTATTATGGGCATGATCTCGGCCGGGTTAAGTGTGACTTCTCATATGCTTTCCCACTCGACCATGGTAACCCTTGAAGAAATTTTTAACATTCCAAAACCTAAATCCAGACATCCAGGCTCACAGACTAACCCCATAACAGTTACACATTACTGGGCATGACTTTATTCACTAAAGGGCCTGCATTAAAGTTTTCTTTAAGGCCTGGGAACACAAACTCACCCCAGTACTATGACACTTTCATGGGCATGATTATGGCCGGGTTAAGTGTGACTTCTCGTAGGCTTTCCCACTCGACCATGGTAACCCTGGAAGAAATAATGAAGCATTCAAAACCTAAACCCAGACATCCAGGCTCACAGACTAACCCCATTACAATAACACATTACTGGGCATGATTTTATTCAGTAAAGGCCTGAGCCCATAGACTCACTCCTATACTATAACACTATTATGGGCATGATCTTGGCCGGGTTAAGTGTGACTTCTCGTAGGCTTTCCCACTCGACCATGGTAACCCTGGATCAAATAATTGAGCGCCCAAAACCTACGTCCAGACATCCAGGCTCACAGACTAACCCCATAACAGTAACACATTACTGGGCATGATTTTATTCAGTAAAGGCCCTGTATTACAGCTGTCTTTAAGGCCTGGACCCACAGACTCACCCCATTACTATAACACTTTCATGGGCATGATCTTGGCCGGGTTAAGTGTGACTTCTCAAAGGCTTTCCCACTCGACCATGATAACCCTGGTTGAAATTTTTAAGCGTTCAAAACCTGAATCCAGACACCCGAGCTCACAGACTAACCCCATAATAGTAACACATTACTGGTTATGATTTTATTCAGTAAAGGCCCTGTATTACAGCTGTCTTTAAGGCCTGGACCCACAGACTCACCCCATTACTATAACACTTTCATGGGCATGATCTTGGCCGGGTTAAGTGTGACTTCTCGTAGGCTTTCCCACTCGACCATGGTAACCCTGGTACAAATAATTGAGCGTTCAAAACCTAAATCCAGACATCCAGGCTCTCAGACTAACCCCATAACAGTAACACATTACTGGGCATGACCTTATTTAGTAAAGGCCTGGGCCCACAGACTCACCCCATTACTATAACAGGCATGATCTTGGCCGGGTTAAGTGTGACTTCTCGTAGGCTTTCCCACTCGACCATGGTAACCCTGGAACAAATTTTTAAGCGTTCAAAACCTAAATCCAGACATCCAGGCTCACAGACTAACCCAATAACGATAACACATTACTGGGCATGATTTTATTCAGTAAAGACCTGGGCCTACAAACTCAACCCATTGTTACAACACTATTACGGGCATGATCTTGGCCGGGTTAAGTGTGACTTCTCGTAGGCTTTCATACTCGACCATGGTAACCCTGGAAGAAACTTTTAAGCTTTCAAAACCTACGTCCAGACATCCAAGCACACAGACTAACCCCTTAACAGTAACACATTACTGGGCTTGATTTCATTGAGTAAAAGCCTGGGCCCGCAGACTCACTCCATTACTATAACACTATTAGGGGCAGGATCTTGGCCGGGTTAAGTGTGACTTCTCGTAGTCTTTCCCTTTCGACCATGGTAACCCTGGAAGAAGTTTTTAAGCATTCAAAATCTAAATCCAGACATCCAGGCGATATTGGCCTGTTTAAATGCGACTTCTCGGACGCTAATCCACTCGACCATGGTAACCCTGGAACAAATGTTTGAGCATTCAAAACCTACGTCCAGACATCCAGGCTCACAGACTAACCCCATAACATTAACACATTACTGGGTATGATTTTATTCAGTAAAGGCCTGGGCCAACAGACTCACCCCATTACTATAACACTTTCATGGGAATGATCTTGGCCGGGTTAAGTGTGACTTCTCGTAGGCTTTCCCACTCGACAATGGTAACCCTGGAACAAATTTTTAAGCGTTCAAAACCTACGTCCAGACATCCAGGGCGATATTGGCCGATTTAAGTGCGACTTCTCGGACGCTAATCCACTCGACCATGGTAACCCTGGGTCAAATATTTGAGCGTTCAAAACCTACGTCCAGACATCCAGGCTCACAGACTAACCCCATAACAGTAACACATTACTGGGCATGATTTTATTCAGTAAGTACCATGTATTACAGTTTTCTTTAAGGCATGGGCCTGGGACAAACTCACCCCATTACTATAACACTTTTATTGGCATGATCTTGGCCGGGTTAAGCGTGACTTCTCGTAGGTTTTCCCACTTGATCATGGTAACCCTGGAAGAAATTTTTAAGCGTTCAAAACCTAAATCCAGACATCCAGGCTCACAGACTAACCCAATAACAGTAACACATTACTGGGCATGATTTTACTCAGTAATGGCCTGGGCCCAAAACTCACCCCTTTATTACAACACTATTATGGGCATGATGTTTGCCGGGTTAGTGTGACTTCTCGTGAGGCTTTCTTACTCGACCATAGTAACCCTGGAAAAACTTTTTTAAGCATTCAAAACCTACGTCCAGACATCCAAGCACACAGACTAACCCCTTAACAGTAACACATTACTGGGCATGATTTTATTGAGTAAAGGCCTGGGCCCGCAGACTCACTCCATTACTATAACACTATTAGGGGCAGGATCTTGGCCGGGTTAAGTGTGACTTCTCGTAGGCTTTCCTATTCGGCCATGGTAACCCTGGAAGAAGTTTTTAAGCCGTTAAAAATCTAAGTCCAGACATCCAGGCGATATTGGCTGGTTTAAGTGCGCGACTTCTCGGACGCTAATCCACTCACTGACCATGGTAACCCTGGAACAAATATTTAAACGCTCAAAACCTACGCCCAGACATCCAGGCTCACAGACTAACCCCATAACAATAACACATTACTGGGCATGATTTTTATTCAGTAAAGGCCCTGTATTACAATTTTCTTTAAGGCATGGGCCCACAAACTTACCCCATTACTATAATACTTTCATGGGCATGATCTTGGCCGTGTTAAGCGTGACTTCTCGTAGGTTCTCTCACTCGACCATGGTAACCCTGGAAGAAATATTGAAGCATTCAAAACCTAAATCCAGACATCCAGGCTCACAGACTAACCACATTACAGAAACACATTACTGGGCATGATTTTATTCAGTAAAGGCCTGGGTCCACAGACTCATCCCATTTCTATAACACTGTTATGGGTATGATCTCGGCCGGGTTAAGTGTGACTTCTCATAGGCTTTCCCACTCGACCATGGTAATCCTTGAAGAAATTTTTTACATTTCAAAATCTAAGTCCAGACATCCAGGCTCACAGACTAACCCCTTAACTGGAACACATTACTGGGCATGATTTTATTCACTAAAGGCCCTGTATTACAATTTTCTTTAAAGCCTGGACCCACAGACTCACCCCATTACTATAACACTTTCATGGACATGATCTTGGC
Source organism: Puntigrus tetrazona (assembly GCF_018831695.1). NCBI lineage: Eukaryota > Metazoa > Chordata > Actinopteri > Cypriniformes > Cyprinidae > Puntigrus > Puntigrus tetrazona. The sequence continues at coordinate 121,119 of NW_025048645.1, forward strand.
CGGGTTAAGTGTGACTTCTTGTAGGTTTTCCCACTCGACCATGGTAACCCTGAAACAAATATTTGAGCTGCTCAAAACCTACGTCCCGATATCCAGGATCACAGACTAATCATATAACAGCAACACATTACTGGGCATGATTTTATTCAGTAAAGGCCTGGGCGCACAAACTCACCCCATTATTACAACACTTTTATGGGCATGATCTTGGCCGGGTTAAGTGTGACTTCTCGTAGGCTTTCTTATTCGACCATGGTAACCCTGGAAGAAACTTTTAATCATTCAAAACCTACGTCCAGACATCCAAGCACACAGACTAACCCCTTAACAGTAACACATTACTGGGCATGATTTTATTCAGTAAAGGCCTGGGCCAACAGACTCACCCCATTCCTATAAAACTCTAATAGGAATGATCTTGGCCGGGTTAAGTGTGACTTCTCGTGGGCTTTCCCACTCGACCATGGTAACCCTGGAAGAAATTTTTAAGCGTTCAAAACCTAAGTCCAGATATCCAGGCGATATTGGCCGGTTTAAGAGCGACTTCTCAGACGTTAATCCACTCGACCATGGTAACCCTGGAACAAATATTTGAACGTTCAAAACCTACGTCCAGACATCCAGGCTCACAGACTATTCCCATAACAGCAACACATTACTGGGCATGATTTTATTCACTAAAGACCCTGTATTACAGTTTTCTTTAAGGCCTGGACCCACAGACTCACCCCATTACTATAACACTTTCATGGACATGATCTTGGCCGGGTTAAGTGTGACTTCTCGTAGGCTTTCCCACTCGACCATGGTAACCCTGGAACAAATAATTGAGCGTTCAAAACCAACGTCCAGACATCCAGGCTCACAGACTAACCCCATAACAGCAACACATTACTGGGCATGATTTTATTCAGTAAAGGCCCTGTATTACAGCTGTCTTTAAGGCCTGGACCCAGAGACTCACCCCATTACTATAACACTTTCGTGGGCATGTTCTTGGCCGGGTTAAGTGTGACTTCTCAAAGGCTTTCCCACTCGACCATGATAACCCTGGTTGAAATTTTTAAGCGTTCAAAACCTGAATCCAGACATCCAGGCTCACAGACTAACCCCATAATAGTAACACATTACTGGTTATGATTTTATTCAGTAAAGGCCCTGTATTACAGCTGTCTTTAAGGCCTGGACCCACAGACTCACCCCATTACTATAACACTTTCATGGGCATGATCTTGGCCGGGTTAACTGTGACTTCTCGTAGGCTTTCCCACTCGACCATGGTAACCCTGGTACAAATAATTGAGCGTTCAAAACCTAAATCCAGACATCCAGGCTCACAGACTAACCCCATAACAGTAACACATTACTGGGCATGATTTTATTTAGTAAAGGCCTGGGCCCACAGACTCACCCCATTACTATAACAGGCATGATCTTGGCCGGGTTAAGTGTGACTTCTCGTAGGCTTTCCCACTCGACCATGGTAACCCTGGAACAAATAATTGAGCGTTCAAAACCAACATCCAGACATCCAGGCTCACAGACTAATCCCATAACAGTAACACATTACTGGGCATGATTTTATTCAGTAAAGGCCCTGTATTACAGCTGTCTTTAAGGCCTGGACCCAGAGACTCACCCCATTACTATAACACTTTCGTGGGCATGTTCTTGGCCGGGTTAAGTGTGACTTCTCAAAGGCTTTCCCACTCGACCATGATAACCCTGGTAGAAATTTTTAAGCGTTCAAAACCTGAATCCAGACATCCAGGCTCACAGACTAACCCCATAATAGTAACACATTACTGGTTATGATTTTATTCAGTAAAGGCCCTGTATTACAGCTGTCTTTAAGGCCTGGGCCCACAGACTCACCCCATTACCATAAAACTTTTATAGGAGTGATCTTGGCTGGGTGAAGTGTGACTTCTCGTAGGCTTTCCCACTCGACCATGGTAACCCTCAAAGAAAGTTTTAACATTTCAAAACTAATTCCAGATATTCAGGCTCAAGACTAACCCCATAAAAGCAAGACATTTCTGGGCATGATTTTATTCACTAAAGGCCCAGGATTATAGTTTTCTTTAAGGCCTGGGCCTACAGACTCACTCCATTATTATAACACTTTTATGGGCATGACCTTGGCCGGGTTAAGTGCGACTTCTCGGACACTTTCCTATTCGACCATGGTAACCCTGGAGGAAATTTTTTAAGTCCACACATCCAAGCGCTTTATCCAGGCGATATTGGCCGGGTTAAGTGAGTCTTCTCGCATTAACTTTCCCACTCGACCATGGTAACCCTGTAGGAAATTTTTAAGCGTTTAAAACCTAAATTCAGACGATATTGGCCGAGTTATAATGCGACTTCTTGAATGACTTTTTCACTCAATACCCACCACCCTGAATTAAATTTTTAAGCATTCAAAACCTAACCCCAGACATCCAGGCGCTTCATACAGGTTATATTGACCGGGTTAAATTCGACTTCTTGGGCGCTTTGCACTTTCGACCATGGTAACCCTGAAAGAAATTTTTAAGCGTTTAAAACCTACGTCCAGACATCCAGGCGTTATTGGCCGGGTAAAGTGCGAATTCTCGGACGCTTTTCCAATCTACCATGGTAACTCTAGCGAAATTTTTAAGCGTTCTCAAAACCTAAGTACAGACATCCAGGCGCTTCATCTAGCCGATCTTGGCCGGGTTAAGTTCGACTTTTTGGACGCTTTTCCACTCGACCATGGAAGCTATGGAGGAAATTTTTAAGCGTTCAAAATCTAAGTCCAGACATCCAGGCGCTTCATCCAGCCGATCTTGGCTGTGATAGGTGCTCATTCTTGACGTTTTCCCAGTCTAACACCGCCACCCTGGAGAAAAAATTTTTAAACGTTTCAAACCTAAGTCCAGACTTCAGTCGTTAACTTCAGGCCAGGTGTGTGTGCTCGATGAAACCACCTATATCCCAGCAAGCTAACAGTTGTTTGTTGACTCACTAGTATGTTTATCAGTATCAGTGTGTGTGAGGCCCAAGAGCTACAGATCTCCATCCTGTAGATGGAGGAGAACACAACCTTCTTATGTTGAACCCAACATAAACCGTTTCCTGTTCTGTTCTCATTGTACAGTATGTGCCGTGTTTCAGTGTCTGAGTCTCTTAACTTGTGATGTGTCTGCTTCTCTTTGTAGGACACGTGAGTGTTCATGTCTTCAAAAGCTTCTTGGTTAGCCACATGCCCCTCGTGTGATTTCGCAGATGAAGGGATTTCCAGACAATGGTCACCTGTCCAGAGAAGAGAGGCGTTTCATCTCCTGTCCAGAACCGTGCCCACATGATCACTGAAGAGGAAGTGGAAAGTCAACCAATCAAAATGAGCTTCACTGTAAATAAATGAACCTAATGGAGTACTACTAAAGCTGATTTAGATGAATCATTGATAGTTCATGTTGTTTAAGCATCTCAGAAATATCCACCTTGATTTTTTTCTTGTTTATTTTTTAAACATAGGAATAACTTTCATATGTTAGCTTCATATTTTACATGTTAGCTCAGTTTGAATAAAATCATGCTTGATTTAAATCATCCGTCATCCTTGGCCCCATGTTTTCACTCTATAATATGAAGGTCAAATGATTACGAATGATTTAAGAACAAATGAATATAAAAAACTGAAAGACAACACAAGTATATGTTTGATCTCTTGAAGAAGCACTTTACACACACACACACACACACACACACACACACACACACACACACACACACATATATACACTCTCACTCTCACACACACACACAGGTTGCTACAACGTACATTTTTATTTTATGTATGTTTGTATAAATGGTAAATAAACTGTTTAATAAGAATAATATTAGTAGAATTTTTTCCAGGGTTAAAAAACACATGGTTGACTCTTTATAAAGGGTCACATGATTGATACAGTACATCCTCAAAACGACATTATCAATCAAAAATGGGTGACCCTGATGAACTTAATCCTGATTAATTATACAGTTGTGGCCAAATGTTTTGAGAATGACACAAATATTAGTTTTCACAAAGTTTGCTGCTAAACTGCTTTTAGATCTTTGTTTCAGTTGTTTCTGTGATGTACTGAAGTCAAAGGCTTTTATCGACAATTACATAGCAAATAATGACTCTTTGCATAAATGCCGTGTTTGGCCCTTCTTTTTCAGGACCTCTGCAATTCGACTGAGCATGCTCTCAATCAACTTCTGGGCCAAATCCTGACTGATAGCAACCCATTCTTTCATAATCACTTCTTGGAGTTTGTCATAAGTAGTGGGTTTTTGTTTGTCCACCCGCCTCTTGAGGATTGACCACAAGTTCTCAATGGGATTAAGATCTGGGAGTTTCAGGCCATGGACCCAAAATTTCAACGCTTTGGTCCCCGAGCCACTTAGTTATCACTTTTGCCTTATTGGCACGGTGCTCCATCGTGCTGAAAAATGCATTGTTCTTCACCCAACTGTTGTTGGATTGTTGGAAGAAGTTGCTGTTGGAGGGTGTTTTGGTACCGTTCTTTATTCATGGCTGTAATTTTGTGCAAAATTGTGAGTGAGCCCACTCCCTTGGATGAGAAGCAACCTCTCACATGAATGGTCTCAGGATGCTTTACTGTTGGCATGACAGAGGACTGATGGTAGCGCTCACCTTTTCTTCTCCGGACAAGCCTTTTTCTAGATGCCCCAAACAATCGGAAAGGGGCTTCATCGGAGAATATGACTTTGCCCCAGTCCTCAGCAGTCCATTCACCATACTTTTTGCAAAAGATCAGTCTGTCCCTGATGTTTTTTTGGAGAGAAGTGACTTCTTTGCTGTCCTTCTTGATGTGACGGGACTAAGTGATTGACATCAGTCTTCACCTATCAGGGACTGGGTCAGTCCATTTAAGGCTGGATTGGTTGTCATCACTCCGCGTCACGTCCGATTTTTCCCTGCCCGTGTTCATTGTTTGTGTGGACTAGCTGCAGGTAAGCACGCGCTATTTTAACTGGTAGATGCATTTTTTTAGGACCCGTTGAGTACATGTGGTTTTTAAAGTGTTCCTGTGTACCATTATAGTGTCTCATTTGCATTGTTGCGGCATTAGTGGAGCTGATGACTGTCCGCCTTTCAGGTAATGTGCATTCTTCCGAGCTGGTGTTTTTAACCTGTTAACATGCTTGCGGAGGTAATGTTGTTACGCACAAAATAGGCATGATTTCCTGTACCCCATTTTGTGTGCGCCGGAAGGCATGAGTGACAAACCGTGCCCATAACTATTTATTGCGGCGTAATATTCTCACGGTAAGTGCTACCAATATTTAAAATTGAATTTGGGGAATCACGCGACGCGAATTAACACTTTTGTCCTTTTGCGTAGGATCCTCCCTTTCTTTTGTTCGTCTTTCAGAAAGCGCGTGTTTTTGGACTCATCTTATGCTGTTACATTATCCTGGTTGCAACGCGGAAGCTGCCATCAGTAACTCCTAAAAGGGGACTGTTCGGGTTTGGGTTTGATGTGGTTTTAAGTCCCGCTTCGAATTTATGTATTCTTTATTTCTGGGAGTAACTTTCAAGATTACCCCCTTGTTTTCATTCGTTACACTTGTCTTTTTGTTTTGTTCCATTTCATTCTGTGAATTTAGTTTATTTTCTTTTTCTTGGTCGAATTGTTTGGTTTAAATTTACTTTTTTTGGATGTAACCCGATTTTGTATTTGATTTAAGTCTTTTTGTTTTCTTTTGTTTGTACCCCTGTGGTGCGGCGTGGCTTTAATGTATTGTTTGTTATACTTTGAGGTTGATGTTGTTGTAATTTTGTATTTTACTTTGTTTTTGCTTCATTGCAGGAGCTGGGGTCCCACGGGTGGTTGGATTTCTCTCCTGGTGGTGGTTCTTGGTATGCTGTGTAACACTGAGTGTTTAGTAGTGTGATCTGAGTGCACAGGTGTGTGTGTGGAAGTGTGCCATCGTAAAAACCGAACTCCTCTTGCCACTGGAAGCCTCAGCCCTGCTGGATGTATGTGATTTTGTTCTAGGGCCTCAACCTTAGATTAATTCTGTATTCATATTCTTTTGTTTTGAAGCGTGTGCTTTTTCTTTTGCTCCATGGTATTTTAAAGTTTATGTATTAATAAACTTTATACTTTTATATGCTACCCAAGTGTCTGGCCTAACTTCTTATGAGGGATCCGAACCTGTGTCCAATTATAATTGTTCCCTGGGAATAATCCCTAGGTGGCGTGGTCGGATTTCTTTGAGTTAAGCGTTGCTGTTAAAAACGATTCCCCTCCCGCCACATTGACACCAGGCCATCTTCCAAAAGTCTTGGCCTCACTGTGCGTGTAGATGCGCTCACACCTGCCTGCTGCCATTCCTGAGAAAGCTCTGCACTGGTGGCACTCTGATCCTACAGCTGAATCCTCTTTAGGAGACGATCCTGGCGCTTGCTGGACTTTCTTGGACGCCCTGAAGCCTTCTTAATAAGAATTAAACCTCTTTCCTTGAAGTTATTGATGAGTCTATAAATTGTTGATTTAGGTGCAATCTTAGTAGCCACAATATCCTTGCCTGTGAAGCCATTTTTATGCAACGCAATGATGGCTGCACGCGTTACCATGGTTAACGATGGAAGAACGATGATTTCAAGCATCACCCTTCTTTTAACATGTCAAGTCTGTCATTTTAACCCAATCAGCCTGACATAATGATCTCCAGCCTTGTGCTCTTCAACATTCTCACCTGAGTTAACAAGACGTTTACTGAAATGATCTCAGCAGGTCGTTTAATGACAGCAATGAAATGCAGTGGAAAGTTTTTTTCAGGTTTAAGTTCATTTTCATGGCAAATCTGATCACTCTTCATAACATTCTGGAGTATATGCAAATTGCTATTACAAAAACTTAAGCAGCAACTTTTCCAATTTCCAATATTTATGTCATTCTCAAAACCTTTGGCCACAACTGTACATATACTGTTGATACACATTTCTTTCATAAACTCCAATTTTCTATTAATACACAATTCCAAACCTTTCCAAAACAATCTTGAGTAAATGAGAAAAGAAAGATGCTAAATAGTTTTCTTTTGTTTACCAAAGTTGACAGCTATACTAAATGTTAAGCTTAAATATTTCCAAATGTAATAAATTCTATAAAGTAGTTTGTAAGACACTTCCTTCATTTTGATACAACATTTATTTGGCAGTATTCATTCTTTAACACAAGAGATATAACCAAATAAAGAAGAGCAAAGGACACAGAACAAAGAGCATTTGTTCAAATCGTATTAATTAATATATTGTTGTCTTAAAACAAATACAGTTTTTCAAATGTGCACACTTTTGGAAAAATGCTAATTCTCCTGGTTTCACAGGTGATTGGATTTTCTGAGGAAATCCTGTATACGCACAACAATTACCCATTGAAATGAACTAATTTACTTGCATCTTACTAAAAGAATACCTCCTTTGAGCCAACGATAAAATAAAGATCTGTTTTTAAATAATATGCCCTTGTTATTTCATATGAAATAGTTGTGGGGTGAAAATGGTGAAAAGAGCTTGTCTGTGAAAACTGGCCAATTTAGCAGGAATTTTGTCAACAGAAAAATTATGTTCCAATAAAAATCTATGCTTCCAAGAAAATTAAATATATCATTAGGAAGGCATTCCGAGGATTTTAATAAGAAATTATGAATAAAATAAATAAAACTAATGAATTACTTACAAATGCTTGATATTTTCAGTAATATCTTATATTTTTTTCTTTAAACATTCATTTTCAAGCAGGTTTACTCACAGGTTTGATGACGCAATCAAGATACTGAAAGCTGATTGGCCTCCTGACAGTGATCGGTTAAATACGCGGAAAATAGCGCTGCTCAGTTTAGTCAGAGATCATAGTAACTTCTCTGATTTATATAGTAATTTATACATTTATTAATAAATCTCGCTATTTAATAATGAAAAGTGCATACGATTCAACGCTTCCGATAAAAGCGTGCGCATTTCGCGCGCTGTTGTACTCACGCGACGCGACGTCACGCGCACTCATGTACGTGAACTATAGTTTCTATGGCGACGCGTGTTATGACGTGAATTCTACACATAAAACACTCAAACCCATCGATATCTGTTTGTTGAGAGACGCAGGCGATTTCAGAGACTTTCGAGATTATTTCCTGACACTGTGATTTTCGACGCAGTTCAGAGCGAGAGGAGACTTTTATTTTAGGAGATCGGAGGATATTTCCTTTGAGTACAGTTTGAAGGAAGTTTTTTTATTCTCTTCTTATTTCTCTTCTTATTTCTTTCTCTTTATTTCTCTCATTCTTTCTCTCTCTTCGCTCTTTCTTTCTTTCTTCAACTAATTAATTTTTTTTTATTTATTTATTTACTGTATTTCGTGGAGTTTGGAGAGATTGTCAGCCGCTCTTATGAGTGAAAGACAAGGTGAGTGTTTTGTTTGTTATTGCTATGTTATGGTATGATGTTGTACAATGTTTGACTGAATTAATGTTGAAGATATGCCTTTAATTTTCTATTCAAGAGCAAATAGAAGTAAAAGCAATTGGTGCTTGGTTATGATAAAGGTTGCTAATAGAGGCTGTAAGTGTCTGATGTGTGAAATATTGCAGCCTCGGGCCGCTCCAGATCCAGGAGTGCTGCTGTCTCTCAGGCGGCTGCTCAGGAGGTTGGGAGACGCGGCTCTGGTGACGACGCTCAGGAAACGCTGACCAACCCAAACCTGCCTCTGAGCCAAGAGCTGCCTGGGTACATCGCTCCTCTGCCGCCAGAGTTGGCTGCTTTCTGTGTCCGTGTCTCACGGGAAGAGGAAGCGGCAGAGCAGCAGCCAGGAGGATGAGGGTCCGTCCCCTCATACAGAAGAGCTGCCAAACGCTCCCGCAGAGGTCAGAGTGCACTGAGATTAAACACCTCACCACTCACTAAACGAGTCGTCACTGAAGACGTTACAGTAAGGTCCCGTTTAAAGAGGTTTCTTGTGATCTTGTGTGTTGCAGAAGCGTATATCAAGGGCCCATTGCTGGGGCGAGGTGGATTCGGCTCGGTGTATGCTGGGACCCGCAGGTCTGACGGACTGCCAGTAAGACTTCCTCTCACCTCCTCGTTAGAAATGTTGCCGCCAGTGAACGTGGTCTGTGATAATTAGTCAGCGTGGTCTTCATCTGTCTACAGGTTGCCATCAAGCACGCCTGTAAAGAGGAACACCGAGACTGAGAGTCGTGAGTTCAGAGTGAATCTGTTGCTCTGCTTGCTCTGATTGAGCGCTGGTTATAACGCAGCGCTCGCCCTGCAGGAAGGTCAGGATCAGCTGCCGCTGGAGGTGGCGTTGATGAGTCTGGTCAATTCGGCTCCTGCCTGCCCCAACGTCCTGCAGCTGCTGGAGTGGTTAGACTTTCCCAGACGCTACACCTTGATCCTGGAGCATCCTGCCTTGCCAAGATCTGGACACTTTCTGCAAACAGAACGGACGCCTGGAGGAGAGTCTGGCCAAAGTGCTGCTGCAGCTGGTCACGGCGCTGAAACACTGCGAGCCGCGAGTCCTGCACCGGGACGCCAAACCGAGAACCTGCTGATCTCCACAGAGTCACACGACATCAAGCTGCTGGACTTCGGCTGTGGAGATCTGCTGAAAGACTCGGCCTACAGACACTTTGCAGGTGGGTTTGATCTCACTGCGGTGAGCTGTGTTTGTTTGTGGAGCCTCTTCAGGTGACGCCTGGGGTCTTGTTGTGTCTCTCAGGCACTCTTCAGTACGCCCCTCCTGAGTGGTTTCGGCGGCAGCGCTATCACGCAGGACCGGCTACGGTTTGGTCGGTCGGGGTGACGCTCTACAACATCTTGTGCGGCTGTTTCCCCTTCAGAGGCACATTGAGGGTCACCTCCAGAAGCAGACTGCGCTTCCCTAGAGAGCTGTCCACAGGCAAGAGACAGAGGTCACGCCCAGATCCAGGTGAAGCGTGTGCTTCTGTCTTCCTGAACACTGTGTTGTGTGTAACAGAGTGCCGCCAGCTGATTGGCTGGTGTCTCAGTGCATCGGCGCCAGACCGCCCACTTTAGAGGACATTGAGTGCCACCCCTGGTTACACTGAGCAGGTGGCCAGAGACACACACTTATCTGACTCACAGCAGTCACGGCTAGATTGTCTCGTTAGGATCAGACTAGATTAATGCTTCTGATTGTTTGTATAGGGTGAGCAGGAGTGACACAGGAAGTGCAGGGAACGGCTTCCTGGTCGCCTCCAGAAAGAGCAGAGGATCATGGGCTGATGGTGAAGGGTTCGGATCCTCTGCTCCAGTCGGTGAAGATCTCTGTGTGGATGCTGCAGGAGTCTGAACACACAGCAGCAGCTGAAACCACCTACAGATCAATATGTGTAGCTTCTCCACAATAAAGTGTAAATATGTATATAACAGGAGTTGTACATCTCGCTGTATCACAGTAGTATTACTTTTTTGTAATCAGGACAGGAAAAAGGACCAAAAATAAGAAAGAAATCAGATGAAAAAATCTCTTAGTGATTCAAATTAATAGAAGGGGATGCATAGAATGTAAATTGCAAAAACAAATATATAAATAAAGCCATTTTTATGCTTAAAGGAAAAGTTTACCCAAAAATAAAAATTCTAAAAATAATGGTGACCCAAAACCATTGTTCCATACTTATTTCAAAATATCCTCCTTTGTGTTCGGAGAACAAAGAAACTCATACAAGTTTGGAACTACTTGAGGATGAGTAAATGATAACAAAATCTTACTTGTTGGGTAAAATTCCTTTAAACAGTAATATTTTCGTTTGCCTTACCGTGGTGCTTTAACTGTGGCAGTGGGGCTGCACAACATCTGTGCAAATTATCAGGGTAAAGAAATTAACCAAATAAATAGAAATAAACAAGCTAAAATATTTAGTTCAATACGTCCTGCAACTGGTTTTGCACATACAGTAGAATACAAATTGCCTAGAAAGACATATTTTAACAGTTATTTATATAATTTAACAGAAATTACTTGATTACTTGCTTCTTGGCACTGAATGTAAAATTTTATTACAAACTGTTACATCTGTCCTGTTTAACTCCTTCTTAAACGACCTGGTCTTTAATGGGGAGAGTTTCTGGTTTGGGGAGAGGTTTTGTATGATATCACACAGTGGTTGATAAAGCCTAACTCTCTCACGCCTTCAGCTCTCATACGTCCCTACAGAAGAGCTTTACTACCCTGAAGTTCACTGTGGAAACCAGATACTTCTCACTGTATGCCTCCTCTTGTGACACCAGAACATTTTAGATGCTGTCAGATCTGAAATGATTAACTTGGTCTCATGAGACTAGAGCATGGATTCCCAGAAGCCCTCACTTACTTAAGCCAAGGGTCTTGGAAAAGGAGTTTATTGTGCTTTGGCCGCAGTGGATAGTTTGGGTGCGGACAAACAACCATGCATGGTGCTATTTTAAGATGTACAGTCACTCTTCTCATAGCGTTTACTGGCTCTGAGACGCTTTCTTGGTCACTCCTCACTAATCATTACAAATGATTATTTTGGGGGCCTTTTACAAGTCCATTGTTTTTGAATTTTTGAAAATGTTGCAGTATTTTTACATTGAAAACAGGAATTTGGTATTCCTTTTGCATTATTGTCCTCTTATAAGTTAAAAATAAATACCCTGGCAGTGTTCACTGTTCCAACAAAAAACTACAAAAAAATTAAAACCCGACGTTAACTTCAGGCCAGGTGTGTGTGCCCGATGAAACCACCTATATCCCAGCAAGCTAACAGTTGTTTGTTGACTCACTAGTATGTTTATCAGTATCAGTGTGTGTGAGGCCCGAGAGCTACAGATCTCCATCCTGTAGATGGAGGAGAACACAACCTTCTCATGTTGAACCCAACAAAACCGTTTCCTGTTCTGTTCTCATTGTACAGTATGTGCCGTGTTTCAGTGTCTGAGTCTCTTAACTTGTGATGTGTCTGCTTCTCTTTGTAGGACTCGTAGTGTTCATGTCTTCAGAAGCTTCTTGGTGAGCCACATGCCCCTCGTGATCTCGCTGATGAAGGGATTTCCAGACAATGGTCACCTGTCCAGAGAAGAGAGGCGTTTCATCTCCTGTCCAGAACCGTGCACACATGATCACTGAAGAGGAAGTGGAAAGTCAACCAATCAAAATGAGCTTCACTGTAAATAAATGAACCTAATGCAGTACTACCAAAGCTGATTTAGATGAATCATTGATAGTTCGTGCTGTTTTAGCATCTCCACCTTGTTTTTTTTCTCATTTATTTTTTAAACATAGGAATAACTTTCATATGTTAGCTTCATATTTTACATGTTAGCTCAGTTTGAATAAAATCATCAAGTTTTGAGAATGACACAAATATTAGTTTTCACAAAGTTTGCTGCTAAACTGCTTTTAGATCTTTGTTTCAGTTGTTTCTGTGATGTACTTGCACTTAGTTACAAGCACTTCATACGTTTCAAAGGCTTTTATCGACAATTACATGACATTTATGCAAAGAGTCAGTATTTGGTGTGTTGGCCCTTCTTTTTCAGGACCTCTGCAATTCGATTGAGCATGCTCTCAATCAACTTCTGGGCCAAATCCTGACTGATAGCAACCCATTCTTTCATAATCACTTCTTGGAGTTTGTCATAAGTAGTGGGTTTTTGTTTGTCCACCCACCTCTTGAGGATTGACCACAAGTTCTCAATGGGATTAAGATCTGGGGAGTTTCCAGGCCATGGAGCCAAAATTTCAACGTTTTGGTCCCCGAGCTACTTAGTTATCACTTTTGCCTTATGGTACGGTGCTCCATTGTGCTGAAAAATGCATTGTTCTTCACCAAACTGTTGTTGGATTGTTGGAAGAAGTTGGTGTTGGAGGGTGTTTTGGTACCGTTCTTTATTTATGGCTGTATTTTTGGGCAAAATTGTGAGTGAGCCCACTCCCTTGGATGAGAAGCAACCTCTCACATGAATGGTCTCAGGATGCTTTACTGTTGGCATGACACAGGACTGATGGTAGCGCTCACCTTTTCTTTTCCGGACAAGCCTTTTTCCAGATGCCCCAAACAATCGGAAAGGGGCTTCATCGGAGAATATGACTTTGCCCCAGTCCCCTAGCAGTCCATTCACCATACTTTTTGCAAAAGATCAATCTGTCCCTGATGTTTTTTTGGAGAGAAGTGGCTTCTTTGCTGTCCTTCTTGACACCAGGCCATCTTCCAAAAGTCTTGGCCTCACTGTGCGTGTAGATGCGCTCACACCTGCCTGCTGCCATTCCTGAGAAAGCTCTGCACTGGTGGCACTCTGTTCCTGCAGCTGAATCCTCTTTAGGAAACGATCCTGGCGCTTGCTGGACTTTCTTGGATGCCCTGAAGCCTTCTTAATAACAATTGAACCTCTTTCCTTGAAGTTCTTGATGAGTCTATAAATTGTTGATTTAGGTGCAATCTTAGTAGCCACAATATCCTTGCCTGTGAAGCCATTTTTATGCAACGCAATGATGGCTGCACGCGTTTCTTTGCAGGTCACCATGGTTAACGATGGAAGAACGATGATTTCAAGCATCACCCTCCTTTTAACATCATTCTAACCCAATCAGCCTGACATAATGATCTCCAGCCTTGTGCTCGTCAACATTCTCACCTGAGTTAACAAGACGTTTACTGAAATGATCTCAGCAGGTCGTTTAATGACAGCAATGAAATGCAGTGGAAAGTTTTTTTCAGGTTTAAGTTCATTTTCATGGCAAAGAAGGACTATGCAATCCATCTGATCACTCTTCATAACATTCTGGAGTATATGCAAATTGCTATTACAAAAATTTAAGCAGCAACTTTTCCAATTTCCAATATTTATGTCATTCTCAAAACCTTTGGCCACAACTGTACATATACTGTTGATGCACATTTCTTTCATAAACTCCAATTTTCTATTAATACACAATTCCAAACCTTTCCAAAAAAATGAGAAAAGAAAGATGCTAAATAGTTTTCTTTTGTTTACCAAAGTTGACAGCTATACGAAATGTTAAGCTTAAATATTTCCAAATGTAATAAATTCTATGAAGTAGTTTGTAAGACACTTCCTTCATTTTGATACAACATTTATTTGGCAGTATTCATTCTTTAACACAAGAGATATAACCAAATAAAGAAGAGGAAAGGACACAGAACAAAGAGCATTTGTTAAAATCGTATTAATTAATATATTGTTGTTGTTATGAACAGCACCTCTGTGGCTCTCTCTGACCACCACCGGAGGGAGCCCTCACCCGAGTACTGATCGCTCTAGGACTCCATTTCCCATAATCCCGTGCCTTGGACTGATTAGCGCTGCCAGGTGTTCCTCATTCCCTTTCCCCTTTAAAAGATCTGCCCTGCCATCAATCTGTGCGAAGTCTTGTTTGTTTGTACAGCAATTCCGAGCGTTTATCCCTGTATCTGTATTCCTGTTGCCGACCTTGTTCCTGTTTGATTCTACGATTGATTTCTGCCTGCCTACCGACCCTCTGCCTGTCTTTGTTTACGTCTCTTGGATTCCCCTCTCCTATGTCGTTCGCTCCTGTTTTACCCTGCCTGTCTGACCACGATTAAAGTCTGTCGCAAATTAGATTAGATTAGATTAGATTCAACTTTATTGTCATTACACATGTACAAGTACAGGGTAACGAAATGCAGTTTAGGTCTAACCAGGAGTGCAATAAGCAGCAAGTGCAGGATATAGGTACAAATATAAATATAAGTTACAAAGATAAATATGTGATATGTACAAGTTAAATTACAGATGGGAAGGGGGAATTTACAGTGATTATGTGTAAACAATTTACAGATCGTTATGTACATAAGAAAGAGCAGGATATACAGGATATGTATAGACAATTTTACAAGAGTATGTACAGTGGATATGTACATACATTTACAAAGATATATACAGTGGAGTGCAATGAATGTTAACAGTGCATTTTTGTATTTTTGTTTTTAATGGGGTGGGTGGGGCAGACATCAGTGGGGGTAGAATTCAGTAGTGAGACAGCTCTGGTAAAAAAGCTGTTCCTCAGTCTACTTGTTCTAGTCCGGGGGAATCTGAATCGCCTGCCGGATGGCAGGAGGGAAAACAGTTTGTGGGCAGGGTGAGAGGAGTCCTTAAGAATACTGCGTGCTCGACGCAAACAGTGTTTCTTCTGGATGTCCTCAATGGATGGAAGTGGAGTTCCTGTGATGCGCTGGGCAGTTTTCACCACCCGCTGCAGTGCCTTACGCTCAGCAACAGAGCAGCTCCCATACCAGACTGTGACACAGTTTGTTAGGATGCTCTCTATTGTACAGCGATAGAAGTTCACCAGGATGGCTGAGGACACCTGTCTTCGACCAGTCATTACAGAAGACTTCGCCACTACCGGATCCAGCGGATATGTATCAGGTGATGTCAGAAGTCTCGTCCCAAGCCGCCATACTCGCCACGCACCAGCATCAACTGCACAAACTCACCACTTTAACTGAGGAACTGGTGAGATCGATCCACACTTTAACCCTCGCTACCGGGAATCCAGACCAACACGCCGCTCAACCCGCTCAACCCGTTCAGCCTACCGTGACTCCGCATCAATCTAACCTCAGTCCTCGTCTCAGTCTGCCCGACAAGTTCGACGGATCATCCGCAAAATGTAAGGGTTTTTTGTTGCAATGCGCTTTGTTTATTAGCCAACAACCCAGTTTATACCCCACTGAAGATAGCAAGGTTGCTTTGATCTGTTCTCTGCTCACCGGGAGAGCGCTCGATTGGGCCACAGCCACCTGGGAAGCACGTCGCATGTCTTTTCCCTCGTACAATGATTTTGTGCAAGAATTCAGGGGAGTCTTCGAACAAGTAGCCGGAGGGAAAGATCCCGGAGAGCAACTGCTTACCCTCGCTCAAGGTACCAGCACTGCAGCGGATTATACTCTCACTTTTCGCACGATTGCTGCCCAATCAGGTTGGGGTGAATCACCTCTCAAACTAATGTATCGTAGAGGCTTGAACACGGACCTTCAAAAGGAACTGGCTTGTCGCGATGAAGGCAGATCGCTTGAGGAGTACATGGAGATCGCAATCAAGCTGGATAATATTCTCAGAGCGCGCCACGACAAGTGTGAGAGTTTTCCCGTTCAAAGCCTTGCTCGATTAACGGCACCAGAGCCCATGCAGATCAGTTCAGCCCACTTAGACTCCAAGGAGCGGGATCGAAGAGTGCGTGAGCGCCTGTGTCTCTACTGTGGTCAGGCCGGGCACTTCCGAATGTCATGCCCCACACGTCCCCAGCGCCATCAAGCAGCATCGGTAAGACATCAAACTCACTCTGATTCTTTTGAGATTCATGTCCAGCTAAAGGTGAAACGGACTTGGATTACGGCCGTTGCCCTCATTGATTCGGGGGCGGCCGGCAATTTTATCGATCAATCTTTTGCTAAGTCTAATGGAATCTCTCTTGTCCCATGTGAACCTCACATTGCAGTGGCGGCGCTAGATGGACGCCCTCTTGGACCCGGTAATGTTTCATCAGTCACGGAAACCTTAGTACTGCAAGTAAGCCCCCTTCATTCCGAATCTATTCGCCTGTTTGTAATTCAGTCTCCCAAACATCACATCGTCCTTGGACTACCCTGGCTCGAGATTCACAACCCCACCATATCCTGGGCCGACCACCAAATAACACATTGGTCATCAAACTGTCACAAGCACTGTCTGAACAATCCTGTACACCAATCTCCTTCCAAGCCATCTCCCTCTGAAGAGAAGTCATTTCCCTCCGAAGAGAGGGTCACCACGCCACCTGAACTTCCTGGGGAGTATCAAGATCTCGCCCTAGCATTCAGTGAAAGGGGTGCAACACAACTACCACCTCACCGTTCGTATGATTGTGCCATCGACCTCATGCCCGGACGCACTCCTCAACGAGGCCGTGTTTTCCCCCTCTCACAACCAGAATCAGAGGCAATGAAATCATACATCGAGGAAGAACTCGCCAAGGGATTCATTCGCCCATCTACTTCACCAGCATCCGCGGGGTTTTTCTTTGTCAAGAAGAAGGATGGTAGTCTTCGGCCCTGTATTGATTATCGCAGTCTGAACGAGGTCACAGTTAAATATCGCTATCCGCTGCCACTAGTACCAGCCTCCCTGGAACAACTTCGAGAGCAAAATTCTTTACAAAACTAGATCTTCGTAACGCCTATAATTTGATCCGTATCAGAGAGAGGGAGACGAGTGGAAGACAGCTTTTTCAACAACCTCCGGGCACTATGAATACCTCGTTATGCCGCTCGGACTTGCAAACAGTCCGTCGGTCTTCCAAGCTTTCGCACAATGAGGTGTTTAGAGATATGCTAAATCAATTTCTCATCGTTTACATGGACGACATCCTTGTTTACTCAGATAACCTCGATGCCCATGTCACTCACGTCAGGTCAGTTCTCCAACGCTTAATAGACAATCAACTTTACGCCAAGCTCCAGAAATGAGAGTTCCACAAGACCCAAGTGGCTTACTTAGGATACATCATCAGTGCGGAGGGGGTAACGATGGACGAGCACAAGGTCAAAGCAGTAGTGGAGTGGCCGCGCCTCCACTGTCAAGGAGTTACAACGTTTTCTGGGCTTCTCGAATTTCTATCGAAGATTCATCCGCAATTTTAGTCTTGTTGCAGCTCCCCTCACTTCACTAGTTAAAGGGAATTCACATCGCCTATCGTGGTCACCCGACAGTATCCAAGCATTCAACCTACTCAGGGATAAGTTCACTTCCGCTCCGATACTCCATCACCCAGACCCCAACCGGGAGTTCATAGTCGAGGTGGATGCATCGAATGTAGGCATCGGAGCCATTTTGTCTCAACGTCACGGGCACCCAGCAAAACTTTACCCCTGTGCCTACTATTCTCGTAAACTCAACTCAGCGGAACGCAACTATGATGTGGGAGATAGAGAGCTCCTCGCGATGAAATCCGCTCTTGAGGAGTGGCGGCACTGGCTGGAGGGGGCCAAATTCCCATTCACTATCCTGACTGACCACAGAAACCTTGAATACATCCAGTCCGCTAAACGCCTAAATTCACGGCAAGCTAGATGGTCTCTGTTTTTTTCCGGTTTGATTTTAAGGTTACCTATCGCCCAGGCTCTAAGAACACTAAGGCAGATGCCCTATCCAGGCAGTTCGAGAGCACCCCTGCGAATTCTCTATGGACCCCATTCTACCGTCGGCTCGTATTGTGGCTCCAGTTCAGTGGGACATCATGACGGAGATCTCTGAGGCACAACTTGATGAACCTGCCCCCCCAGCATGCCCACCCAATCGAACCTATGTGCCTCAAGCCCTGAGATCAAGAGTTCTCCATTGGATTCATGATAGCCCCAGCTCCGGTCATCCAGGTATCACTGCCACCCTTCACTTAGTCAACAACCGCTTTTGGTGGCCAACCATACGCTCGGACACTATCCATTCTGTTCAACAGTGCCAAATATGCATCATCACTAAAACCTCTCACCAACGCCCAGCAGGACTCCTACAACCGCTACCCATACCAGAAAGACCATGGTCTCACATTGCCATCGACTTCGTGACGGATCTGCCGGTCTCCAATTCATTCACCACGGTGCTCACGGTTGTTGACCGGTTTTCTAAGTCTTGCAGGTTCATACCTCTGCCGAAATTACCCACAGCCTGGGAAACTGCCGAGGTGCTTTTACAGCAAGTGTTCCGTTTTTACGGCTTACCAGAGGACATTGTATCAGACCGTGGCCCACAGTTCACCTCTCGAGTCTGGCAAGCCTTCTGTTCCCAACTCAATATTAATGTAAGTCTAACGTCAGGTTATCACCCCAATCCAACGGTCAAGCTGAACGCATGAATCAGGAACTGTCTCAATTTCTACGGAATTACTGCCACGACAATCAAAACGATTGGAGCCGCTATCTTGTCTGGGCTGAGTATGCGCAGAACTCATTGAGGAAGCAATCTACCGGGCTGACTCCCTTCCAATGTGTCCTGGGCTTTCAACCACCACTATTTCCCTGGTCTGGAGAACCCTCAGCACTACCCGCAATCAATTCGTGGCTACAGAGGAGTGAGGAAGTGTGGAATTCGGCTCACGTTCATCTCAGAGGAGCAGTCAGGAGGTTTCAAGAACAAGCCGACCGCCATCGCCGAGAGGGGCCGGAATATTCACCTGGCGACTGGGTCTGGCTATCGACCCGGGACCTCCGACTTCGGTTACCCTGCAAGAAGCTAAGCCCAAGGTACGTGGGTCCTTTCAAGGTCATTGCACAAGTCTCACCAGTTTCTTACCGCCTAGATCTCCCTGCTAATTACCGTATTGCTTCTACATTCCATGTCTCTTTGCTTAAACCCGCCGGTGGCCCGGGAGGAGAGAGGGACCAGGATGAGGTTGCTGCCGAGGACGCCCCTCCCCTAATCATCGATGGCGAGGAAGCCTACCAGGTTTGAGAAATCCTGGATTCACGACGCCGAGGCAGGGAACTGCAGTACCTAATCGACTGGGAGGGCTATGGACCAGAAGAAAGGTCCTGGATACCTGCTCGAGACATTCTCGATCCTTCACTCATCGCTACCTTCCACCAGGACCACCCCGACAAACCTGCTCCCAGACCCCGTGGAAGACCTCGGCGTCGAATCACCCCTCGCTTCCGGAGCCGCTCGCAGGGGGGGGGCTATGTTATGAACAGCACCTCTGTGGCTCTCTCTGACCACCACCGGAGGGAGCCCTCACCCAGTACTGATCGCTCTAGGACTCCATTTCCCATAATCCCGTGCCTTGGACTGATTAGCGCTGCCAGGTGTTCCTCATTCCCTTTCCCCTTTAAAAGATCTGCCCTGCCATCAATCTGTGCGAAGTCTTGTTTGTTTGTACAGCAATTCCGAGCGTTTATCCCTGTATCTGTATTCCTGTTGCCGACCTTGTTCCTGTTTGATTCTACGATTGATTTCTGCCTGCCTACCGACCCTCTGCCTGTCTTTGTTTACGTCTCTTGGATTCCCCTGTATACTGTCGTTCGCTCCTGTTTTACCCTGCCTGTCTGACCACGATTAAAGTCTGTCGCAAATGGATCCACCTGTCTTCGACCAGTCATTACAGTTGTCTTAAAACAAATACAGTGTGACTTCTCGGAGGCTTTTCCACTCAACCATTGTAACCCTGGAAGAAATTTTTAAGCGTTCAAAACCTAAGTCCAGACATCCAGGCGCTTCATCCAGACAATATTGGCCAGGTTAAATGCGACTTCTCGGACGCTTTACCACTCGACCATGGTAACCCTGAAAGAAATTTTTAAACGTTTTGAACCTAAGTCCAGACATCCAGGTGCTTCAACCGGACGATATTGGCCGGGTTAAGTGCGGCTTTTCGGACGCTTTATAACTCGACCATGGTAACCCTGGAAGAAATTTTTAAGCGTTTAAAACTTAAGTCCAGACATCCAGGCGCTTCATCTAGCCGATCTTGGCCGTGATAGGTGCTACTTCTTGAACGTTTTCCCACTCGACCCCACCACCCTGAAGGAACTTTTTAATCGTTAAAAACCTATGTCCAGACATCCAGGCGCTTCATCCAGCCGAATTTGGCCGGGTTAAGTTCGACCTCTTGGATGGTTTTCCACTTGTCCATGGTAAACCTTGCACTAATTTTTAAGCATTCAAAACCTAAGTCCAGACATCCAGGCGCTTAGTCAAAGCGATATTGGCCGAGTTAAGTGCGATTTCTCGGACACTGTCCCACTCGACCATGGTAAACCATGAGGAAATTTTTAAGCGTTTAAAAGGTAAGTTCAGACATCCAGGCGCTTCATCTAGCCGATCTTGGCCGTGATAGGTGCTACTTCTTGGAGTCTTTCCCACTCGACCATGGTAACCCTGGAGGAAACTTTTAAGCGTTTAAGCATCCAGGTGCTTCAACCAGCCGAACTTGGCCGGGTTAAGCTCAACTTCTTGGACGGTTTCCCACTCAACCATGGTAAACCTGGAACAAATTTTTAAGCGTTCAAAACCTAGGTCCAGACATCCAGACGCTTCATCCAGACGATGTTGGCCGGATTAAGAGAGACTTTCTCAGACGCTTTACCACTCGACCATGGTAACCATGGAAGAAATTTTTAAGCGTCTTGTGAGGCCTTGATAAACAGACATGAACCATAAAAGGGGGAATCGCTCTAAAACCGGATCGTAAAACCGCGCATCCTCCACACCCCGGACCATAAATGCAATCAAAATGGTCTGCAGAGCGATGCAGAGCGCCGCAAAGTCTGCCAAATGTTCGCAAGGGACTGTCGCTGCAGTGAGCTCAGCCAATCCTAGCGTACCCACGTCAAGATTGGGATGATTGAAACGCAACATCTGGTCGACAGCACGATAACCTGTTCTGTGCACTGATCTGGGTCAACATTTTATCAGTAAGGGGATTTCTAAGTGGACTATTGACACAAAATTTCCACCAAATGTAGCCAACAAGCCAAGTAATGAATTCACATAAAGAAATAAGAGCATTTAACTATATAAGTTGAGCAATAATAAATAAAGTGAAATGACACAGGGAATAAGTATTGAACACACATTATTTAATACTTTGTAGAAAAGCCTTTGTTGGTGATTACAGCTTCTAGACGCCTCTTGTATGGAGAGACCAGTCGTCTGCATTGCTCAGGAGTGATTCTTGCCCATTCTTCCACACAAATGGTCTTTAAATCTTTAAGGTTCCTTGGACCTCTTATGAACTTTGATCTTCAGTTCTCTCCATAGATTTTCTATGGGATTTAGGTCAGGTGATTGACTGGACCATTCAAGCAACTTGATTTTCTTTCTTTGAAACCACTTCATTGTTTCCTTGACCTTGTGTTTGTCCTGCTAAAATGTCCACCCTCTTTTCATTTTCAGTTTTCTGGTAGATGGCAGCAGATTTTTCTCCATTCATCCTGCCCTCAATAATATGAAGTCTGCCAGTACCTGTTGCTGAAAAGCAACCCCAAACCATGATGCTTCCACCCCCAAACTTTTCTTCTCCAAACATGGTGTGTAGAATGACTGCCAAAAAGTTCAATTTTGCTTTCATCTGACCATACTATAGTCTCCCAATAATCCACAGCCTTCTCCAAATGCTCTTTTGCAAACTTTAACCAAGCCTCAACA
This sequence comes from Puntigrus tetrazona, assembly GCF_018831695.1. NCBI lineage: Eukaryota > Metazoa > Chordata > Actinopteri > Cypriniformes > Cyprinidae > Puntigrus > Puntigrus tetrazona. The sequence continues at coordinate 143,314 of NW_025048645.1, forward strand.
TGCTTTTTGTTCAGCAATGGAGTCTTGCGTGGTGAGCGTGCATGGATGCCATGGCGGTTTAGTGCATTGCTTATAGTTTTCTTTGAAACAACAGTACCTACTGATGCAAGGTCTTCCTGAAGTTCTGTCCGAGTGGTTCTTGGCTCTTGGAGAACTCTCCTGATTATTCTTTGGACTCCTCGAACAGGGATCTTACGTGGAGCACCTGATCGTGGCCGGTTTATGGTGAACTTGTTCTCTTTCCATTTCCGAATTATGGCCCCCACAGTGCTCACAGGAACATTCAGCATTCTGGAAATGCACCTATAACCATTCCCATCAAAATGCTTTTCAATGATAAGATTGCGAAGATCTTGAGAGAGTTCTATGATTTTGCCCATCATGAAGTCTTTCCTGTCTGCCTCCTGGATAATGAGAAGCCTTTATAGGCCATCATAAAGCAGCCGATATCAATTAGTACTGATAGGGGGCAGGGTTTCTCTATCAATACTGACGGATTTCAGGTGATCTCCTAGCTTTCTATGCCATTTTGCACCTTGTTATCTTCATGTGTTCAATACTTATTCCCTGTGTCATTCCACTTTATTTATTATTACTCAACTTATATAATTAAATGCTCTGATTTCTTTATGTGAATTCATTACTTGGCTTGTTGGCTACATCTGGTGGAAATTTTGTGTCAATAGTCCACTTAGAAATCCCCTTACTGATAAAATGCTGATGTGTCAAATACTTATTTCCCCCGCTGTAGGTTCAGTGTTAAATGACAGTTTAATAAATGTTTTGGGATGTATGTAGAAACCGCTGTGTAATCTTCGAATAATCCGCTAACAGATAGCGCCCATAAGTGCTAGCTAATGCATGTTTGGTGTCAAGTTGAAGCTGATGATGTTTCCAATATTGTGGTGAATGAATAGGTGTGTTTGTTAAAATACACTACAGTGTATTCTATTTATAAACTTTCAATAAGAAACAGAAGTGCAGAATGTCAGTTCTAACTGGGATAAAATATGCACGAAACCGGAGTCAAAAGCAGGCGTGGACACGCCCTTCGACCTCGGGATTGGACAACTGCCCAGGGCACGGCCCAAAACTTGCACCTTAAAACACAGGAACAGGGAGCTCTCTGAGAGTTTTTCGGAACCACCAGGAGTCGCAGGGGAATTCGGGTCACTGCAGGAATTGCCAAGGAAATGGAGAAACTTCGGAACTTGGAGAAGTTAGAACGACCCGATACCCTTGACTCCGGTCTGCTCCGTTACATCACTCCGCGGACACTCACTGCCCTTTCTGTAACCAACTCGGTTCATCCAAAGCGAACCACCAAGCTAGAGAGACTCCATTCGAACAATAATAACAATAATCTGACCTCTTAGTAAAAACCATACAAACAGTTTATTATGATGTAAACATGAATTAAAAAGCCATTGTGCAATTTGAGTCATAGTGGCAGTCAATTTTTGTGCAGCCTTTTGTTGTCTTTTTGCATGTATATGCATATATATATCTGATACATTTGACTCATAAGATCTGGAGGACATACATTAGATAAATCATTCTAAACAATGATTGGCCTAAAATAGAACCTTGTAGAACCCCAATATTATATTCCAAATAATGTGATGTCACATTTATGTCCCGTACACACTGTGTTCCATTTAAATAAGATTTGAATAGTTTCATTGATTTAGTTTCAGATGCTTTCTTAAAATCCAGAAATACGGCACCAACTACTCCTCCTTTATCAATCAAAAATTTAACATTTTCCAACATGAAACAATTTGCTGTTTCTGTAAACTTGCATTACATTGGATATCCAGACAAATAGACTTAGTAACACTTATCACGTCTATAAAATAATTATTACAATTATTTGCTATCATCGTATGATCACTGATTCGTTTTCCTTCTAGTTGTATATTTATCACAAATTTTTAATGTCTTCCTATTAAATTTCTCAGATTTTTCTCAGATCAGTTTAGTCTTTCCTTTTCCCTGCTCTATTATTCGAAATATAAAAATTTGCTTTTGCTTTTCTTAATGCCCTATTTCTTAATTAAAATATTAAAATGTTGCTTCTTGCATTCCATCTTAAGCATTCTCTTTGTTTCATGGTGACTATCCTTAATCAATTTGTCACATTAGTCACCTCTTGGGTCTGCTGAGGGTTTAGACGCTTGCTGTGCTTTTGTTTGTCCAAAGAACACCAACTTCAATGTGCATTTCTTGACATTTATTGCAGACTTGATCACAAAAAAATAAAAGGTAAAACAAACTTGGTTTTAAGCTTTGGCTGCCAACAAACAAAAGGTAAGATCTAAAGACCATGTTCTCCCAGCAGGCCATGCTCCAGTAGTCCACACCCAGACCTTTAAGCCTCCATTCTCCTGCCGAGGGGGCCGTCTTTACTTAAATCTAACATCTGAGCTCGTTTGACTCAAAATTTGCAAAGATGAAACAATTAGCAGCTTTTCTCATCATAAAGCGTCTGAGATTCTCAAGTCTTTCTACCATACCGAAACTCACCCCTCGCCAAATCAGTCCATGTCTCTCCTCAACACACTGGCCAAGCACCTATATCGCAACTCCAGATCTTTCCCACACAGAATGTGTTACTTCTGAGGTAGTCACGCATGATGCCATTAACAATGAATGAGAAAAAGCTCAACAGTTTATTCAAATGAAATTGCTGGCCCACCTCCTCAGACTTGATGCACATGCAGGTTGCCAGATGGTTGACACCAACGATGACAACTGGCAACCAGAGGGGCTGAAATACAATTTTACAAACCAAAACAGAGATCCACATTCCAGAATAACTGACTGTGGCATTGTTTTTCAGATAAACAAGTATATTAACTTAGCATGTTTCTTAAATATCTGCAAACATATTATGGTATTTTTATGCTATTTTTAATGATTGACTTCTGGCAACGGTCATATGCACGTTCATGAGGCTTCTTGGCTGACCTCTGACTTGACATCTGACGTAGCGTAAGTTCAGAAGAAGATAGACGAACGAGGATCGAGCAATACTACGCAGCAATAAAGAATTCAAAAACGAAAAGCATTTGAAGACTATAAGAACGAATGCAGCTTACGTCATGCGTCAAATCAGATGTCAGCCAGAGACCCAGTACTCAACTCATTAGAGCCATATTTTCTGCAGCTACCGAAGACTCTTTCCACACAGCCTCTCACATACTTTTGACTTTCCAGGTCGGAAGACATTTTCTGTGCGATGACAAAATATTTTTTATGACACTGATCACAATTAATCTGCCTTGCTTCAGACTGAATATGAAGTCGATTTTTTACATTTCTTCTTTTTCTAAACCTCTCACAAGCAGAACACTTGGAATTCTTTCTAGAATGAATCTGCAAATGCCGTTTCAGGTCTCTTTTATACATGAAACTCTTGTCACACTGAAGACAGATGAACGGCCTCTCTCCAGTGTGAAGCCTCATGTGAACCTCAAGGTTTACTCTTTGTGTGAAGCTCCTCCCGCACTGCTGGCAGGTGAAAGGCTTCTCTCCGGAGTGAATTCTCATGTGAACTTGAAGGTTTCGTTTTTTACTGAAACTCTTTCCACACTTATGGCAGGTGAAGAAAGTGTTAGATTCGGTCTTCCGAGGTGTTTTTGGTAAGGACCCCATATCAGCCTTTGTGGATTTTACCCCAGTAATGAAATCATGATGATTCTGTTCCGATTCCTTTAGTACATCGCTCTCTTCTTTCAACGTCATTAGGTCTAAAGAAAAAAAAAGTATATTAATACCACTTTAATGGCATAACGTGAGATATTAAAACCAGGAGAAAGTGTTTTCACACATGGATGTACGACGTGTGTGTGCAGACTGTCTGATGATGACAGCTGTCATCCTGGAATATGTCTTACAACAAACTGATCAATCTTGCCACTATACATCACTATACATCCACTATACACAAACACCATCGTTCTACAGTAGCCGATGTGACGTGGATCTCAGATCTTCAGCAGGAGGGGTTTTGTGCATTTGACTTCTGTCATGTTAAATATGAGAACAATTAACATAACGAAAAAAGACGGTGACACTTAGCTGTTTAATAGTACTAATAAAGCACATGTTATGTCTTATTCAGCATGACCATATTTTACATTCCTCACTTATCCCTTACATAACTAAACTAATTAACTACCTTACTAATAATAATGAGCAGCTGCTTAAAACAAATAAGTAAAATAGCAATTTATAGGCCTAGTTAATATTTAATGTTTTGTTATGTTACATTGCTATTTGTAAAAACTGTCATTATTCACGTTTATATTTGTTTTTCTCGTCAGCGTGTGGTGCGTTCATCAAACGTAAGTATTTTAAAATCCCTTTTTCTCTGGCAGGGAGTTGCAGCAGATGCAGCACTTCAACTATTTGTTCCCTGCAGCGGATCTGGATTTCATGGACTGACTAACTGATGGACTTCATTAAGTTGAGCAAATTTAGCCGAATGATTAGTGATGTAATGTCACATGAAATTGTGTGTTAATCAGTTACGTTAGTCTTCGTAACGATTGGCAGACAACGGCTATTGATGTGTTATTAATGCTGTGGTCATGCCTGTGCGTTTTAAATTACTTTTAATCGTTAGCTAGGAGACATCTGTCGTGGTGTGCTCACATTGCCACTGTTACGATGTGTTTAAAAACGCAGATACTGGTACTTAACTAGGTAATAATTCCACAAATACCCTCTGTTATATTTTTAGAAAAGGTTCTATCAGGTACATATTTGGAATCCCTAAGAGGTTCTATATAGAACTCCTTTAATGGTTCTTTGTATAGCCAGGAAAAAAGGTTCCATATAGAACCATTTAGGAGTTGCCATCATGGGATAATTTTTTGGATTTAATTTTAGTTTTGTTTTAATGAAATTTTAAGACTTAAACAGCTCATATAGCCAATTTACCACTAGAAAAACTGAAATAATCACAAGCATAACACATCAAGGAGTTGTGTGATCATTTGAGACACTTTTATTAACATTTACAATGACAAGCAATACATAACACAGCAATTCATAGTGAAAGAGATAAATCCATATTTCTTTATTTAGACATACTTGTAATATTTTTGTCTAAAATGGCACTCTGCATTTTAGAAATATTGTTTTTCCAACTAAGTTAAGCTAAGGGCACATAAGGCAACAAACTTGAGTAAAGATAAAATTTCAGTCTTGCTTTTTTCATACTATAAAAATAACTATATATGGAATATATTGCTTTAATCCTTGAATCCTTGATGATTTTCATTTGATTTAAAACTAATTTGGATCCAAAACTGTCACGTTCTTTAAACATAACACTTTTTGTATGTAACTAAGACGATGTACTTCTGTCACCAAGCCAGCAGAGGGAGCCCTGACCTCTGGGTGATCTGCATCCACTCCCTCTGCGACAACTTCCTGTCCCAGGACTATAAATACTGCAGCAAGCCACTCAACTGCAGGTTGCATTGTTTCGCCTGTCTCATAGTTAGATCATTCGTGGATTATAGTTTCTGGTTTTGACCCTGTCTGTTCTCTGATTCTCTGATCGTTTGCCGCCTGACCTGACCTTCTGCCTGTCTCTGGATTTTGTTATTGCCTCGCCTCCTATATATCTGTTAGCCCTGTTTGACGCCTGCCTGTTATGACCATGCCTTTGTTTAATAAAAGCCTGCACATGGATCCGCACGCCTCAGACCGTTCATTCATGACAACTTCTCTTTACAGATCCGTAAAGAGTTCCTGAGAATCAGTGGCATATCACTTGAGTTCCTAATGGGAAGTCACATCTAGAGATTGATCATAACCTTTTACAGCAATAGAATGGTTGAAATACAAAAGTTCTTTTGTTTGTGCTACTGTCATCAGGGTCTGAATTTTGATCAGATTTAACTTTTTGACAGGATCCATCTGCCTCTATGGAGACAGGAAGACCTCATCATTGTCCACCACGTATGTATTGGGCTTAAAGCTACTTGTCTGTATGTATTAATATTGTAATGATATGGGAAAATACATTTGGTCTTGAAATATATTTAAACTTTGTAGCTTAAACTTTGACCAAACTCTTAATTTTTTTTTATATCCAACAATAGAGTCGTGATGAAACAGGTGCCCTCTGTTGCCCTCTGAAAATGTACATGTGCCATCACCCCGACACGATTGGGATTATCATAGAGGAACAGCCCGTGGTCAGAGGTGTTCCAAACCTGTCAAAAGCGTGCTGCCTCCTTTTTGGACTTACCTATGCCCTTGACCTCAAGTATGAACTGCTGCACTTCATTTCGGGAAGCTGACTCATCGTTCTTGCTGCTGAGACCCACCACGGTCGTGTCTTTAGCAAACTTGATTATGTGATTGGAGCTGTGCAGTGAACTGAGCACACAGCCCTGAGGAGCTCCAGTGTTCAGTGTGGTGGTGATGGAGATGCTGTTCCCGATCCGGACTGACTGAGGTCTACCTGTCAGAAAATCCAGGATCCAGTTACAGAGAGAGGTGTTCAGGCTCAGCTTCTCTATAAGCTGCTGAGGGATGATTGTGTTGAATGCTGAACTGAAGTTAATGAACAGCATTCGGACGTAGACCATAGACCTGCGACAGCTCCATCCCACTGCTGAACGAGCTGAATACCTTTTTTGCTTGCTTTGAGGCAGCAAAGAGCACCACATTACAGAAGACACCTCCTCCAGCACTGTTTTAACTGGTTTACACTCCAGTCTGCTAAGTGCCTTTATTTATTTCTATTTCTAATTGTATAGCTCTTGATATATTTTTTATTACATTTTTAAATTGTATATTTTTATTGTTCAACTAGGGTCCAAGAGTAATGCAATTTCAGTTCTAGGTTCATATGTACTGTATGTGTGGAAGATTTGACAATAAAGCAGACTTGACTTGCTTTGATTACTTGTCGCTGAGTTATCGCTGAGCAATCATGTAAATACATTTTTACATTTTCACATATGAGAAACAATTACTGTCTGAATAGGAATTCTCACAGAGTCTTGGATTGAAGGAGTTAAATCTTTTTTTTTTTTTTTTTTTGTGCCATAAATGTTGTTTCATTCAAAGTCCGTTATAAAGATGGTTTGTGTAATATGATGAAAAAAAAAATTGTTTGCAGGTCGAATATTGCAAAAATATATTACTTATTTTACATTTTTATACAATTACTAACACCAGTGAATTAATGTATATGCATGTATAATACATAGGAACATTTCACAACAAAAAGGTAGACGTATCATTAAACTATGGATATTGAATCACAAACATCTCCTGGACCACTTTCTTTTGTGGAGCATACTTGCACACCATCAATGACCAGCTCACTGCACATCATCTGAAATGTAGCAATTTAAAGTAAGATAATTACTAGTAAGATCAAAAGATGAAAATCAGTAAAAAACTTTCTTAATGCTGCCATTTCTAGCGCCTGCTGTACTCTGTTTGGCCTCAGCTACAACTACAGTGATTGAGGGCAGATTAGAATAGAATAATCTGAAAAGGTTTGTAGGCTGATATTATGAAAATAAACAGGTAATTGATAACAGGAAGTGAGGCAAGGGTTTCTGACACTCTTTTCAACAAAGCAGTTCATAATAAATTCTTATTTTTTAGATTCTTTTGAATTATTATTCTTACAAACAGCTATATTCATGAAAAGCAATATAAAAATATAAAAAAAATACTATGGAAAGATATTTAAGGTGCAAAACTAGAGGAATTTATATTAAACAAATCTGTGATAATATTTGTATAGACTGTTATATTTTTAGTTACATACAGTTGAGACCAGGAGTGACTAATCAGCAGTAATATAAATAGCATATGGTGTATATGAGCAGCGCATAATGCACCAAAAATAACAGTAATATGAATATTGAGTACTCCTACCCTGTGAACAGCTTATAGTTCAGTATGATTATCAAGTGATCCTTCCCTGAGAGCAATAAACATTACAGTAATATGGATCTATTGAGTACTCCACTAAAAGTAACATTAATATGAATATTGGGTAAAACTGTATGTTAAGGGTACATGAATTACTATGTTCATTAAAGTTCATTAAGTCTTTCATTTATGACTTCATGAATGAACTACATATTAATTAAGACATTATTTAAGATGGGTACATATTCATTATTTAGGATTTATTACACATGATCATGATGTTTTATTTCTTTACAAAAAAATGCTGTACTATCCACTGGATAAATCTACATGAATTGTCTTGAATTTGTGAATAGAAATAACATTGTTTTGCGCAAATTCAAGCATGCATGCATACAGGATGAAAATGTTTATCAGTTAATGTGAGAACTAATGTTTTTCAGTAATTATGATCTGAGTTATCGAGCAAGTTCATATATTCTTCATAGTGCCTGCAGGTAAATGCACAGACCCCAACTTTAGACAATCACAGCACATAGCATGTGAATTCTGTTGACAACTAAGCATTAGTTTCTCATGACTTCATCATGTGTGTGTGGCCCCTTAACTAAAATGCACTGCAAAAACAACATGCAAAAATAAGAAAATAAAACACAATAAGAAAATATAAAAACCCTCAAATCAAGTAAAATTATCTGCCAGTGGGGTGAGAAAATTTTACTTGGTAAGACGTCTTGTTATGTCTTGGTAAGACAAACAATCATGTTACATAGAAGATTCTTACCGTCTTAAAACAAGAAAAGTAAATTTAGGTAGTTAAACTAGATTCAAGCAGTACATAAGTCTTAAAAACAACGCAAAAAGTTGGTCTTAATCACTCCTGGTAAGAATGTCATGATATATATATATATATATATATATATATATATATATATATATATATATATATATATATATATATATATATATATATATATATATAATTTATCAGTATCAGGCTTATTCTAAGATGCAGGTCTCTTTTAATCTAGACTAAAAATAAGATGAAAGGTAAAAAAAGAGACAAAATCAATGAATCAAGTACAACAAATATGAAATGTTGCTTTATTTAATCCAACTGTAGGAGTAACAAAAAATACTGTCCAAAACTGCAATCCAATGCATCAAATGACAGCAATTATAAGGCCTAGAAACAAAGCCTGGTTGATGTATAGATCACTGAGACTATGAAAGAGATAGTACTATGAAAAAGAAAAAAGAAAGAAAGTAAAACAATTTCTGTTCTGGTTTAGAATGAAATCGACTGCTGTATGAAAGAACCTGAAAACAACTGCTGTAAACCATTGCTCATCAAGACCTCACCAAGAAGAAGTATGATTTAGAACATTTCCACTAGTCCCCAATGAACTCCACTCTGAAATGGCTTTCTTGTAGGACGAGGTTGCATCACGGCCGTGGATTGCATCTGAAATCACTACTGTCTGAAGCACAGACAGGAGAGTCGCAACACACTTCGGGTAGATCAGATGAAATGCATAATAGTATGCCATAAGGTAGAGCACAGCTTCATGGAGATCTTCTTTTGGAAAAGTTGAAACAGGTGTTGTACCAATAGCCAGCATGCAGACTCAATCAGAACAGGACAGGAGAGTGGTCTCCCCTCAAGGAAGGAATCTGGGTTTTCTGTTGGCTAGAAACAAAAAAATAAATGAGCATTGCATAACCACTCGTCCTCTATCTCTGTTGTAGATGTACAAAGTTATAGAGCGGGTAATATGTTTTTTTTAATGAATGTTAAACCTTTGCACACAAAACACAAAATTGATGCAATTGGTCCAAATTCAGAAACAACTGGTTTTACTGCAGGAAAATCGAACACTGAACAGTGATCGCTTCCTCTGCTGCTACTTCCTGTTTAGGGACTATAAAGCCTGTAGCAGGCCTTTTATCCACATGTAGCATTGTAGTTAGCATAGCATTGGTCGTTCATCCCTGCCTTGCTTTCTTTCCTGTTGATAGTCTTTGGATTTGACCCTGCCTGTCTTTGATTTTTTTGATTGTTCACTGCCTGACTCGACCTTTGCCTGTTTTTGGATTCTGTTGTTGCCTTCTCTCTGATAATCCTGTTTGCTGTGTTGTTGACATCTGCCTGCTTCGACCTTACCTCTGTCAAATAAAAGCCTGCAAATGGATCCGCATCCATCAGATCCATCAATCGTAACAAAATGCTACATCAGACCAGGATCCGGCACCTTCCTTTAATGGCGGTTGCCATTTTGAACTCATGTACGTTCCCGTACACCTTATCTCATAAACAGCTTTGGTATGATTGACTGATGAAGCACTTCAATGAAAATGCATGCTATATGATGTCCATGTTCTGTGCTTCTTTGTCCCCTACTTATCTTATTAAACATTAGAGGTGTAAATACACTCACCTTGCAGTAAATGCCTCCAATGAAGCGAATAAAACGCATCTTTTGTCTTTTCCATCCACATGTTCAAATTTCAGGCGATTATCTTCGATTTGATTACAGAGACCATCTCCATTTATTAATGGACAAATTATTATATATATATAATATATATATTATATATATACAATAATGACAAATTGTTCAATCTCATCATTTTAACATCCCTATCACTCTACTCTCCTACTTGATACTGTTCAGTGCGTTGATAAAAGATTATTTTATTATATAACGCCAAATATTTAACTTCAGTGCTGAAATCAGTGCATACAGTGCTGGACATGACATGATTTTGGCACGCAAAACAAGTACTTTACAGGATTTTTTTTACAGTTTTATTACAGCTTATTACAGTTACTGTGGCAACCAGAAACAGCACAGCTTAACCCTCCATACATTTTCTACGCATTCTGATTGGTCAGATCAAGCTCTTTGCGAACGGTCAATTGCTGAGGAATTAATCGTGCAAGCAGCAGCTATTCTTGCCGAAACAATGCTAGAACAAGAAGGTTAGATGAGCATCGAGACTGCACCTGTTAGTTTTCAGGAAGGATTTTACATTTGTCCTCAGATAGGGGTTTGAAGATATTGTTTTCAGAGACACCACTGACAAAGTTTTGGTGAAATGTTGATTTATTTCAAACTGAGCACACTTCCCTGGCACACTTGCTGGCTTTTAGATCAGCCTATTTGTGTGAGGTCACATTTTCAGCCATGACAAACATAAAGACAAAACAGAGAAACAGACTCAATCTGGAGAGAAGTCTTATTGCTGCTGTTGCCACACTTCACCCCAGAATGCAAAATCTTATTTGTGATAAATAAGTGTGAATTTCACATTAAAAAATACAATTTAGATGGACCTTTATTAATGTAAAAAATGAATAAATGAATGTAATTCAAAGCATAAAAGTATTTCTGTTAGCGTGATATCCGTTTCATGTTGTTAAATTACTGATCAGTAACAAAAAGTTATTTTTATGTAAATCCTTGTCCAGTAAAATGTGTAGATACTGTTTTATATAATGAAATGTTTCACAAATCAATGTAATTGTGTTTGATGATTGTGTAATTTTATGACAAATTTCAATTTCAATTATTTTAAAAGTTTAAAAGTACTATACCTTTAAAATTTTATTTTGTAACTTTTATTATTATTACTATGAAAATATGTAATTATTTCTTTAATGAAATGATGAAGTAGGATGTGGTAAATTAAGTCATCGAGTCATTTATTTGACTTCCTTCAGGAGTGAAGTAAATGGTTCTTTATAAATGGTTCATTAAATCAGCTACTGAACATTTTTTGCAGTGTTTCAGGGTGCATATTATTCTGCTGAAAGAGACCAGGGCCATCACGACACAACACCGCCATGAAGGGGTGTATGTGGTCTGCAACAATCTGTAGGTAATAAGTCAGCCCATTTGGGCTTTAGTGAGACCTTAAAAATGTTATATTCAGTTTCCCCCATCATGCCAACTTCATCTAGACTATCATAGCAATGAAAAAGATTAATTGAGAGGGTTGGATATTCCGTCCATTCCAATGCTACATCCCAGTGAACTTCCAGAGAAACAGTTCTCTAAACGGTTGTTTGCTATAGCATTCCCATTTCCCCTTACTGTATTTATTCAATCTGTCAGAAACATTAGTCAGAACAAGCAGAACAGAAACAGATCATTTTGGTTGTGTCGTTTAATCATATAATTGTTTAATCACATGGTTTTCAACTCTATTCTAAGGAGAAATGTAAAGTGTTTACTGTTGGTGGCTGCAGAAACAGGGTTTAAAACCATTGACATCTCCGATTAGCCTGTCTCCATGAAGACCCAGTGATTAAGTGTTTGCTCGCTAAATGTGATCAATGTAGGTATTGCCAGAGTGACTTTCATAAATAAAATGTAGCATTGGGATTTTTTTCAGAAAATGGTTTGTATGTTGCTCACATCAGCTAGGATTACACTATCATTCTTGCAGTATGAATTCATTGATTATGTTCCTAATAAAATAACCGGTCAACAGGTGAGCAATGATTTTATTCCTTTCTGAGATCTTTTGCACTCATATATTGTGCTTGCTGACTAATAAATTAAGACCCATGTGTTAATGAACATATATATATTCATATTTCTGTCAGAGTGACAGTTAGGTCAGATATTTTTCTTGTCATTTCTTGTTTATTTATTCTATTTTCCATCCATTCATCCTTAAGCTTTACTTATTTTCTTCATGTTTAAATCTCTGTTGTTCAGAGCTCCTGCAGCAGGTCAGCGGGGAAGAAGCCTAGTTTGCGGCCAGTGCTGACCTTCAGATATCCATTCACTTCTTCTCCTTTCTTCACCACAATCTACAAACAAGCACACAGTTATAGATGATGATATATGAACAATCAATCAGTGATCAGTCAATAAACTGCCTCTAAACTTTGACCTTTTCATGGATGGTGCCAACCACCATTTTCTGCACAAATGAGAAGATGATGATTGTTGTACAGTATAGTTGATGCGTATTACATTGTGATATAAATTTCTTCCTTCACATCTTCTGTTATATTCACCACAGTTTCAACAGAATATGCAAACAACATGAAAAAAACTCAATTGTTTTGTAATTTATCTTTTAATTTACAGATGAAGTACTGTACAGAAAATGGTAACAAAACACTTAATTTGTGCTAACAAGAACAAATAAATAAACAAAAAAAAATTTTTTCTCAAAGTATAATTTGACAATCTATGTGCATTGTTTTGCTAAAAGACTTCAACATCATCACAGACACACACTGACCTGATCTTTCTTCAGGGTAATCTGGCCCATCTCTCTGTTTCCCACAAAGGAGCGTGTCACTTTATACACCCTCTCGCCGGCTCGCACCCTGATAATGTAAGTCATGGGCAAGTATCCGGTCTTCTCCCCAATCTTACCCTAGAGCACACAGAAGAAGAGAGAGATTGCAATGAGCTCGTAATCACCAGTGGAAATAAGAAGTAAGAAATGGGAAGTTTCCAAAAGCACACTGGTCCTCACCATGTTTTTACTAGCCCATTATGTATCTAACCATCCAAGTGCACATTCAACTCCGCAGTCAGTATCATGGATGTAAGGACAGAGCAAGTTCAAATATCTTTTCTAGTCTGTATTTGTAATGTCTTGTCTTTTAATGCCATTGTTTTAGATTTTTTAAATTTGTAAATTTGAACATTTCTACTCTGGATGCAACAATTATCCTTTTACGCACCACAAGAAAGCGGCAGTTGCTAATCATTTGAACATAGTGTTTGTCACAACTATGAAACCAATTAATTTCAATGGCTTGTTGCTACATCAGTTTGTTGCAGTGCCAGTGCTGCACACTTTAAATTAGTACACTTCTGGTATCGCTACCTTACCTTGGTGGAGGTTTGAGTGCCTAAATGATCCTAGGACATACGTTGTTGGGGGCTATATGCCCCTGGTAGGGAGGAAAGGAGCCTAAGTAAGTGCGGGAAGACATAGCGGGGCTCATCTCCACCCACAGTTTGGGTTCTGGAACCCAACTCTTTGAAAGGTGGCTGGACTCCACTACTCTGGAGCTGCCTGCGGTGAGAGGTGGCAGGCTGGTGTGGACTTGCTATTGCTTATGGGCTAGGGGCCCATGCATATAAACATAATCACATCAACAAGTGCTAACATTTCCCAAGATCCCAGTAGTAATGACTTTATTCCATCTTATACTGTTCAGTGCTTTGATACAATCTGTATTGTTAAAAGCACTATATAAATACAAGTGACTTTATATACTACTTTACTTCCAAGATCTAGGAACTATCAGAGATTGTTAATGTAACTACAAAATGTATGTTAGACCATATTCCATCTAAGCTGATTCCAGAAGTTATAGACCTAGTCCCCAAAACCTTGGCTGTTTGGTAAGACTCTTATTAAAGAGATCTTGACCCCAAAGACTTCATTAATTATAGACCCCATCAAATCTCCCTCTTCTGTCAAAGATACTAGAAAAGGTAATATCCTCACAATTATATTTCTTAGAAAAAAATCTGTGAGGATTTCCAATCAGGATTTAGACCATACCGTAGCACTGAGACTGCTCACATTAGAGTTCCAAACGACCGGCTTCTATTATCTGATTGCGGTTGTATTTCTTTATTAGTAATATTGGATCTTAGTACTGTGTTCAACACTATCAACCTCAACATTCTCTTGAAGAGACTAGAAAACTATGTTGGCATTAGTGGAAGCGCCTTAGCATGGTTCAAATCGTATTTATCTGATCGCTGATCAGTTTGTAGCAGTAAATGAGGAAATATCATATCGATCACAAGAGAAATATGGAGTACCTCAAGGCTCAGTACTAGCGCCATTATTTTCACACTTTGCATGTTACCTCTGGGAGATATTATCAATAGACATAGTGTTTTTTTAGACATGGCTTTTTTTGTTATGCTGATAATAATCAGCTCTATATTTCTTTGCAGTCCGGTTGTAACATATATATAACTATGTATTATATGTAACATATGACACACTTTTTGTTGTTGTTTTCTTGTCCCGTGTGCCCTACTTTCTGTTAATTGTCTCATTGTGTTCAGGTGTGTCTTGTTAATTTAGTCATTTACTTTGTGTATATACGTTCCTGTCTATCCTATGTTAAATGGTCTGGTCTTGTCTATTAATGCGTGTTGTATAGCCTGCCTATTTGCTCTTCAGTAGAAGATTAAAGGCTGTTAAAAGCTATATTCTTGTTGAGCGCTCCTTCCTGAACCACACCGGTGATACACATCAAATTAAGAAACTGACAGAATGCATAGTTAATATAAAAAAAAACTGGATGACGTGTAATTTCTTAATGCTAAAGTCTGAAAAAATAGAGGTGCTAATTATTGGATCTAAAAACCACACATTTAATAATCTAGAACACTGTATAACACTTGATGGCTGCTCAGTTGAGCAATCTTTCCTTTAAAACCCATGTTTCTAGCATCTGTAAAACTATGTTTTTCATCTCAAAAGCATCTAAATGGCAACCTATGCTCTCAATGTCAAATGCAGAAATGTTAATTCTTGCATTCATGACCTTGACCTTGAGGTTAGACTATTGTAATGCTTTTTAAGTGGTTGTTCTGCATGCTTGATAAACAAATGTCTATCGTGTCAAATTCCTTTATGGAATGAGACACTGCGTACAAAACGCTATGGTAAACGCCTGCTGAGTGACCATGCTCTGAATCTGCTGTAGAATCTGTCCAGTGGAAGGGCGTGACGTCCTGGTCTGGTGACGTCAACAACCAGGAAAGTATAAAGGCATGAGCCGTGAAGCCAGCGACAGCTTCATAGTCATAAATACCTACACTGGTAGAGACGCCGGAAGTATCTATCACTTCTGCTGCTCAGAAATTGTGCTGCATGTATCAGAAGTTGCGTGCTCCGACCCTGTTATCACACTACATGTGTATTGTACCCGCATCCATATGCATGCCTTTACCATAAAAGTTACCATAAGCATGTTCAAACCTGGCTATTATTCAAGAAAGCATTTTTTAGCAACTACTTGGCAATTGTAAACTAAATGACCCTTTAATCTTAATATCTTTTTTGCTATTTTCTGACCATACATAAAAAGGCACAATATTTATCTTGCATGCAAAACCAAACTTTTCCATAACATGGAGTCAAACATGCTTTTCCCTCATTTTGCCCTGAAAATAGTTGTTTGAGTCCTCAATTTCCTCTGTTTAAAAAGTTGGAAAATCAATGCTGGAAGGGGTTCAAATATGCAAAAGATGCTGAAAACTGAATCACAGGACCAAGAGGATTTTTTGCGAAGAACAGTGAAGAGATTAACTGTTCAGAACAAACAAGGGATTCGTGAACAATCATCACAAAACAAAGACAAAAAAAGTCATAGATCATCCAGGTAACCATATGCAGTATTAAGAACCTGGACATGTAAACATCTTTTACGTCTTACTCAGGACAGTACTAATTATAAAACAACACACATTTTGTATGATCTTTCTTATTTTGTCAAAATTATCCACATCTTCACATTTGCCACCTATGATGTAATGGGTCACGTGGAGGGATACAGGAGTTCTCTAGAAAGGGGACCATGGTTACAGTACATGTGTAACCCAAGAAACTATTGGGCCACCGTAGCACCATTTCCAAGCCACTGAGTAATCAACATCACAGTGTGTTTTGTTGTGAAAAACTCACCCTCCACCACTCCTCATTGGAGTCATCCAGCACTGTGATGCGATCTCCTGGACTAAAACACAAACACACATCATTTACAAACTGAACTTATGAAGCTTATGACAATGCGATCTATGGCTAAACTGAAATGTGAATAAACTCACTGGAAGTCCAGGTCATCTTTCTCGATGGCTTTAAAGCGATACAAAGCCATATAATAGTGAGACTGACTGAATGTCTGCTGCTGCTTCTTGTTCTGCAACATCAAGAGAAGGTTAGAGGGTTTGTATGAAAGTATATCAGTATCAAAATTCAAAAGCTTGTTGATCTGAATGTGAGAACTTATTAATATTTGTATTTGTAGGTTAGAATTTACACTCACAGCTCTGATTTGAAAAACCGCAAAATTACGTTTACATGTTGTTTGATCATGTGTGTACACAACCACAATATAATAGTAAAAATCCCCCAGTGTTTTTTTTTCTTTTTAAATAATAACCCTTTACCTTTGCTATTGTCAGAATCTGGCCAGATGTATGCCTCACTTTTATGATTTTTGACTGACACTGGTGTTTTAGCACATATAAGGTTTATATACGATTTGTGTGTACGATTTGTAGAGGGGGATTTTCTGCCTCTGGTCTATTCATCCTTACCTCTTATGATTTTTTTTTTTATCCCTGGGGGGATAAAATGATTCACTAAACACAGTATTATAACGGGGAGTCAGAGATGTGCGGATCCAATTGCAAACTTTATTTGAGGAAGGTCATAGAGGCAGAGAGTCAATGACAGTGACAGGAATATAGAAGACAAAGACAGGGTCATAAACGATACCAGGCAATGGTCAGGGCGTGCAGTGATAATCAAGGTCACAGAGTCCAGGCAAGGGGTCAAACAATCAGAGAAATAAGGAGGCAGTCAAGGCATCAAGAATGCTCAGAATTATCAGCCGGGGCAAGAATAAGACAAGGGGTTTATATAGGGGAGATAATGTGGAGCACCTGGGCAGGTAATCAGTCACAAGGGCAAGGCTTGATGGGAACTGTAATTCGGGGGGTGTCCGTCGGAGATAGCCACTGAGGCACGGTTCATGACAACTATGAAGGCCCGTTCTGATTCGAATGATTTGTGAAATGATTTTGCGATGCAATGGTTGAACTGACTCTGAGTTTTCCCTTGTATTAAAAACATTTCATGACATGATACTTGTCTAAAAAGACATCATTTATCATGATTTATCAGAGAAAGAAAAAAGTTTTCAAAAGTGCCCTCCTCTGCTTTTTTTTTTTTTTTTTACAAATCACACCTATATATATAGACCCTAGCAAATTACCTATGTAATAATGTGCTAGTTAACAAGTTTCACTGCTAAATGCAACTAAAGTTTACAGTCTCATAAGAACTGTTTACCACCCCTCAGAATACTACCATTGAGAAATTTAACAAACGTATGTTATGGACTTTTCATGAAGACTCATATCAACTTGAATAGCACACCTCTTCACAGGAAACCACATATTTTTGAGGGACCTTTCATGTCATAGCACAAACGTTGTGAGGCGAGTTATGCACCGATATGCAGTAGTTAGAGTTGTTTCAACCCCTATGGCTGGGTACACACTAAAACATTTTTTAATCTTAAAAGACACTCTCTGCTGTCCCAATCCTTTTGTGTTGCACCATGACTGCGTATGTTATTATGCTTCGGCCTTTTGTCAGCTAGCTTTTTGATTGGACATTGTTTTGTTTCATGTGATAATCTCCACATTTTACACGCGTTTGTTCTCACCCCTCACACATCAAGATTTTCGATTGTAAATATTCAACATGTTGAATATTTAAGATTCGCAATTGGGGCACTTATAAGACAATCTTTAGAACTACCGAGATTACCTTTGAATTATATAAAATTGTCAGAAGGGAAGAAATTGGCTCAAAATAGCCTAACTCCAGGGTGCCTAATCCTGCTCCTGTCCATCGACTGTCTTGAAAAGTTCAAACACGCCTGCTTTAAATTTTCAGTTGATCCTAAAAACTTTTCTGAGTTGCTTCAGGTGTGTTTAATTGAGTTGGAGCTGAACTTTGCAGGAGCAGGATTGGGCAGCCCTGCCCTAACCCATCACTATGAGCAATAGTTATAGGCATAGTTAGCAAGCAACTATAATGACAGCTAAAAACACCCAAGTTACCACAAGCACTAAATAAAAAGACAAACTAAAGGCCTCTCTCTCACACACACACACACACGAGCACACATTTAAACTTGAAAAGAGTATTAAAATATTAATCCTTAATATTCTGCAAACAGGGTTGGAAAAAGAAAGTATATAATGTCTGTGTAAAGTTAATAAACCAGCTCATGCAAATGTTTAAAATGTAATTGTTTCTTAGTTTAACACAGCATGAACACTAGTGCAGCAGCCTTTTACCTTGTCATCTGTTGCTGTTTTGTCTTTCTTGTCTCCATCTTGCTTTCCTAAAGGATAAAGTGTGCCCATTCAAAATATCTTTTTGGAATTAATGAATATAAAATGCCAGCATAAACTGATTAAAAGGCAAACTGTCTTCTTTTTATCTCTCAAAATACCAGAATTAGGAGGCTGATGTCATATTGTTAGGTGAAAGAGATAAGTAAGGAGTTAAGCTAGTTATAATATATTGCTGTGTCTTTGGCTGAATTGGTTGAGGGTTCTCTTTCGTAGTAACTCTGTGCATGTTGAGAGCACAATGGGGAAACAGCAGTGGTCACATGCTCTGAAGCAATAACAGTTCGTTTGTACAGTTTAATGGTAGACAATGCCCATAATGAGCTACTGGTGACAATATGCTCAACATGTATGTAGCCTGTGTGGAAGTTTGTTGCACCAAGGCTGTGTTGGAGGGATCTGATTGCCTACCTAGTCAAAAATAAATGTACTAAAATATATTTAAATTGAATTTATTTTATGTTAAGTATATATACTACAATTACATTAGCATGCCTACATACTGAATGAAAATAGCCCATAATTGGATAACACTTTATAAAACTACACACTATGAATCATTAGTTAAGCGTTTGTAAATAATCAGTTCATCCTTTATAAAGCATTGTTACAACATTAATAGTCATTTATAAATACAGCTACAAATGCCTTGTTCTTGATTTATTAACATATTTAGGAGATTAAAGGCTCAGTTATCGTCCTAACAGAAAAAATATAAATAAACACAACAGAGGGATACAGAACTACTAATATCAGGATGCAAAAAAAAAATACCCCAAAAAACTATACAACTGTACACTTGAATTTTTAACCTATGAAACCATTTACTTAAACTTAATTGTTAAATCTAATTGTTCTTATTTACCACTGAGACCTCCTAAACTGGTTTGTAATTAATGTAATAATTTAGAAATTATAAAATGATCATTAATAAAGTATGAAAATAAGACTTTTGTAACATTATATATTTCCTCAAAAACAAAGGCCTTTATAGATGCCCATGTAAGCTGCTGTAAGGATCTCATCTTTTTAGTCATGACCCAGAGCTCATGACCATAGGTGAGAGTAGGAACATAGATCGACTGGCAAATCGAAAGCTTCGCCTTGCAGCTCAGGTCCTTCTTCACCACGACAGACCGGTACATTGACCAAATTCACTGACCGATCCATCTATCGTTCTCTTGTTCCATTATTCCCTCACTCGTGAACAAGATCCCAAGATACTTAAACTCCTCCACCTGAGGCAGGAACTCCCTACCAACCTGAAGGGGGCAAGCCACCCTTGTCCGACTGAGAACCATGGCCTCAGACTTGATGGCGCTGATTCTCATCCCAATCACTTTGGCTGCAAACCGCCCAAGCGCACACTGTAGGTCCTGGCTAGATGCAGCCAACAGGACAATATCATCCACAAAAAGCAGAGACAAGATCCTGTGGTCACCAAACCCGACCCCCAGAACCAAGCTCCTGCTCTGATCATACAGGGACCGGACAGCCCTTAGCAAAGGGCCCCGTACCCCATGTTCCAAGAGCACCCCCCACAGAAGGCTGCAAGGGACCCGGTCGAATGCCTTCTCCAAATCCACAAAGCACATGTGGTCTCCCATGAACCCTATCCTGTATCCTTGACCAGAACGAAAGCCGCATTGTTCTTTTTTTGGATTTAAGGTTCCCCTCAAAATCCTTCTGGGAAAACATCTTGTGGACAGATGAGACCAAGATGCAGCTTTTTGTAAAGCACATCATTCTACTGTTTACCAAAAACGGAATGAGGCCTACACAGAAAAGAACACAGTACCTACATTCGAATATGGTTGGAGTTGTATTGCTGCCACTAGCACTGGGTGCCTTGACTGTGTCCCAGGCATTATGAAATGTGGGGATTATCAAAGGATTTTGGTGCGCAATGTAGAACCCAGTGTCAGAAAGCTGGGTTTGTTTTTGAGATATTGGGTCTTTCAGAAGGACAATGACCTCAAACATACTTCAAAAAGCACCCAGAAATGGATGGCAAGCGCTGGAGCGTGAAGTGGACAGCAATGAGTTCAGATCTAGATCCTATTGAACACCTTTGGATAGGTATTAAAACTGCTGTTGGGAAAAGGCGCCCTTCCAATATAAGAGACCTGGAGCAGTTTGTATTAATGCAGAACTTTTCTGTGAGAAATACACGATTTTCTGGAAAATGATCAGGGGTGCCAACAATTTTGGCCATGAGTGTATTTGTAAGTCAAGAGCTACTTTTTAATTTGTTAAAACTTTCTTCACATTCTCACTTGCTGTGTCCCAAATCTTATAACCTATTTTGGACAGGTTCCTCTAAGAAATAACTATCTGAGAAGGCACATGTGTAGAACCATTGAAAAACCTAAGCAGAGACCCATTTAATGATTTAATGACTGAAATGAAAAAGTTAAGATATATATATATATATATATATATATATATATATATATATATATATATATATATATATATATATATATATATATATATATATATAAACAATTTGACTTTATAAAATTTACTTGTATAATAAATGGCTGTGCACTTTTGTTTTCTACTGAATGCGTGCATAAAGTCATACAAAAATTGTAATTCCAAGATTTTTTTAAGTTAATTCTTGGATCATGTAAGCACATGAATGGTCGGTGAAGTCCTGAATGAAGTGTATTTTAATGAGGGATAGAATGAGTGAAAGAACGCAGACAATGAGTCCATCTGAATAGACAATTTACTTACAGGATCAATCGATTCTTTCAGGAACAGATTCAGATTAAGAACGAGATGCAATCGAAGGTCGAGCATATCAGTACAGGGTCCTACCCTGGAGGAGGCAGACTCAGCCCTAGCTTTGCTCTGTCACATCTGAGCACTAAGATGCTTTGTTAAGCAAACACAAAGCTTCAGGACCAGGTCCTGAAGCTTTGTGTTTGCTCAACAAAGCATCTTAGTGCATCTCGATAATGTCAGGACCTATGATTTGTATGTAAACGGTGTATCTGAGTTATATAATATTATCACTAACAGTTGCTTGGGGACGCTAGTGACAAATGAAAACCAGATGCCTGTTTATAAATGAGCAAGTCAATTATTGCAACTGTTATGTTTACACAGAAATGAAACTGCTCACAAAAATGCAAAAGAAGCAGTTAAAAATAACAACATTAAATTAATTGTGAATTTAAATAAGAGTGAAGGAGAAAAAGGTCAATGGTTATACAGAACTCAAAGGAAATTGGGAGCACCTAGAAAAACGAGAGATTAAATAGTGATATCAAAGATTGGATTTGGGCACCCAAGATTAAATAGAAGACTTCATGAAATGGGAAAACATTTTTGTGGGCAAGAGGAATCAGTGAAACATCTTATGTGGTATTGTCAGAAATACGAGAAGGATTCAGAAAGATGTCAGAATGTCAGAAAGAAGGATTCTAATAAAATATGTAGATTTTTTACAAAATAATATGTGAAATAAATGTTATAGTTTTATTTTCTAGTATCTTAAAATAACACGTGGGAAAGAAAATAATACAAATTATTATGAAATTATTTTGATCCACACTCCATACCAGCTGGTGGCTGAAATACACCATTTTGTTGTTTGTCAACCGCCAATAAATTTCGAGAAGAAGAAGCAAGTGAGTTTGTTTTGGTAGAGGGAAACATCTCATGAACTTAATGCTACCTTCTTACTCCTTTTTAAGTCCAGTTTAAGAACTATTCATGTTTACACTCAAACTATACTACACTATATTCTGACTACTACTGTTAGGCATATATTTTTGAAATCGATTAAATCGAAAACGACTAATGTTACTCTATTTTCTTTTTTTTTTTTATACAAAGTTTTGTTTTTGGATACTGCTTGTGTATGTAGTGTCTTGGTCCATGCTGCCAGTTGTTCACCAGTTGTGTATAACCACACTGTGACACATCTATGACTCGCTGCTTCAATCAATGTGGCGGTGATTCACTGACCTAGGATCTCTTCTGATTGTCTTCACTTCATGGACTGGATTGTTGAATTATAACATTGCATTACACTCAAATACCATATTGCATTATTGTTCAGTTGACTCTTTATACACAAAGAAAATTGGTTTTATTCAATACCAGCTGATTTTTCTGTTGAATCACTCATAAAAAAGAAGAGGTTGTGTTGCAATATATTTATTTATAGCAACACAATATCTATCTATCTATCTATCTATATATATATATCTGGGGAAAGCTTTAACTCAAAAACCTTTCAACTGAATTCCTTCAATTGAAATACAGACTACCCTGTAACTTACCCTCACCACCCTCTTCATCCTCTTTTGGTTGTTGAGCTTCCTCCTCCTCCATCATCATCATCATCATCTTAAAAAAAAGATACATGTTCATTATATATATTATAACAGGAAGCCCTCTGGTACATGTTTGATAATTCTTGACAGCAGAAGGCGACCCCTTACATTCTTTTTTTGTCCTCTGAACCTTTCTTCCTCTCTTTATTGGCCATGATTACACCCACTCTCAGTGTTTCAAACACTGGATCAGTGCGGTTCTGCTGACCTGTGCAAAAGCAGCTTTAATTCTATAGTTGTTTTGTGTTTTATCTTCAAACACTGTAAAATGCAGACTCTATTTTATCAGAACTAGGCTCACCATACACAACAGTAGCTGCATGTCTATTACAAATTTGCACAAACTCTGCAGACGTGTGTAGTGTAAACTGGAAAGCCCCTTATACTGCAGAACGACCACATATTCAGTGTTTCTTCGAGGTTATAGTACATTGAACAATGATTTTATGACTTTTACATATGATCATACATTGTATGTGACCTGAAAATGCGAAAAAACCTGTTTCCATTGCAGGTTTTTTTTCTCGAATTACCTAAACAAACCACCTCATGCAAGCGTAACACTTTAGTGAAATTTGGGTGTTTTCGCAAAATTGACGCGTTTCCATTTGGCGAATTTTCAATTCACTAATTTAATTTGCATAATTTAAAGGGAAATGGAAATTTAACAATGATTATTAATTTCTTTCTTTCTATTGTATTTATGAAAAGATACTCACCAGGGTTATTGATCTCTTGATCGTAGAGTGGAGAGCTGTATGCCCGTCTAAATCCAGGCGGCTGACAAAGACGATATTAATGAAAATAATGAAACTGACAGTGTGATTATATCATATCATATACAGTATGTATAATAAAATGTCTCACTATTTTGCCAAAGCATCTCTGGAACTGCACATATGACTGGCACGAGTGGTGAATGTTGGTCTTGCAGTTTTTGCAGCGCAAGGCAAATTTATTATTGACTAAAAGTAGAAAAGAAATCAGCCATTATACCAAATGACCTTTTGTAATGGGTATGACTTATTTCTCACATGAGCATTATATGCAGCTTTATTGTACACCCTTTGACACATACACATGCCCACTGTCCTAACCACAGACAGAAGAACTACTACAACAAAACCACTGGACTTAAAATGAAAATAACTTTCTACATTTTACCATTAAATTGACGTTGGCTTTTTATTTTCAATTTTATATGTCAGTGTCTCCTTTGGTTAAGCTGTTGGAATTCGACACAGGCTTTGCAAACAGTAATGCCTCAAAATTTAAGTAAACTCTGATCCATGTTACAAACAAAATCAAAACTAGAGGTATGTTGTATAACCTGGTGGGAAAGTACCCTATTGCACAGAAAAGCTTTAAAACTACTGTTAATACCCAAACAGCTGTTCATAACAGCTATAATACATTCCTAGTTACACTACTTACTAACTACAGGTGAAATCTGGACAGTACCTCTTTTACTGTATATACAGTACACAAATACATTATAATAAAATATTCCACTAATACAATTTTTCCGTATTCCAAATGCTGCTGTGAGTTCCTAGATACAAGACCGATTTACTACATGTGAGATATTGCCAGTACCTCTGTTACTGTACTGTAATGTACAGATTTTCAGTAATAAAAGTTTCTGTAATTTACCAAATATTTTTTTCACGCTGCAAAACCTGTAGTACATTCCTAGTGGCCAGACTGACTCACTACAGGCTAAAGTTTGCCATTATCACCTTTACTGTACATACAGTAAATAATTTTTCTTAGAAAACAATCACTGTACTTTACCAAAAGGGTTTTTCATGTTTCAAAGGTTGTAGTATGTTCCTAGTGGCCAGACTGACCAAGACTTTCAAGACTCTCACTGACAGCAACACTCCACACTGTATATACTAAATACTATCTATTGGCCACTCTATTGAATTTTGGTACAGTAAATATATTAGGCACAAGTAGGTATTGGAACTGCTGTTGATTATAAAACTGTCACGTGTAGTTCCTTCAGAAACAATGACAGTGTCGCTGTTGCGTCTGTCGCCATGAAATTGCAAAAACGCTTGTCATTGCAAATTTAAATTTGCGCTTTTTTTAATTCAGAGTGTGGACTGTTTTAAAGCAAAAGTAATTGTGCACTGTATGTACCGTAATGGAGATATTGGCAGCATTTCTGCTGTAGTGTTTGTATGACAACTATGAATGTATTACACTGTTGGAAATTGAAAACCCCTTTGATGAATTACAATAATCTTTAAAAACAAATATATTTGTTAACAGTACATGCAGGGAAAAAACATACAACCATTGGAACATAAAAAGAACACTTTTGTTGAATTAAAATTTCTAAGAATAATTGTCTACTGTACATACATTATCCAGAAATTGGCACTGCAATGTACTACAACATGTTCTTTACTTTTTCAATTTTGTTTTTTTACAGTTACTGTATTTATTTGTCTTTTTTACTTGCATATATTAGTGGAATTTCTTCAAATAAATTAAGTAAGTATGAAGTATAAATTTATATTTTCAGTCACTTTGCATACAAGGTATTTACTATGGGTTTGTACTGAGATGTATATTTGCAGACGGTCCCTAAAGCAGGTTAGATCAAAACTAAAACCACGATATTATACATTACTATCACTCTGTATTCTACATATAATATCACTGATACTGTTCAGTGCTTTGACACAATCTGTACTGTTAAAAGCACTATATAAATAAAACTGATTGAATGATCGATCTAGTGGAAGCGAAATATTCTAGGTGTTGTTTTGACTGTAGGGAAGACACACACCTACAAATAGAATTACTTCTCGTGGTTGAATTTCAGATGAACTTACGAACAATCATTCGTGCACAGACATCACAAAACTTGGGTTTCTTGCAGTAGTGGTCCTTAAATTTGTGTGGCCTGTCATTGACTTGAACTACAGGCTCAGGGGTCGGAGGGGGAAGGGCCTCTTCTTCCTCCACCTCTTCATCATAAACAAAATAAACCTGAGAAGAACAGAAAGTGAGCTTCGTGCAAAAAATACAAACACAAGGAGACAGACTGGCATACATACAGTGTTTTCGTCCTCCTTTACGACATTGTCCGGAGCTGGAGGGTTATCATGGATATCCAGCGAATCTTTATCCTCGAGTCTGAAACACAATCAGCATCTGGATAGTTATGCACTTATATAATGTTGCTGAAAGAAAATATAATCTGTGGACGACTCACTGGTCATATTGAGCCATAAATACAGCCTTTTCAGCCTGCAGTCAGTCAGGAGAATTCAGCACCTGCACCACCATGACACATAAATCATATTCGTTCAGATCATCGAAGTATAAGTACTTCAGAAAAGTAAAATGAATTTAGCTGCATCAAAATACATTATGCGGACACAGGAGGCAAACTATTATTTATGTAATAATAAATGTACATTTTGCACGTTCAGAAGAAGTAAGCTGCCTAAACAGGTTTGTGTCAGTAAATGTAATAATAATCATTCAAACTCATCTGATTTCTCTTTTAAAAAATGGTTTAACAGTTGTATCTCAATGGTAAACAAATTGGTATTTTGTGATCTGCAACATGAAAGAATAAAAGTGTCTGCTAAATAATCAAATGTAAATGTAAATACAAGAATCTATTATAACGTACCGGATGTAGAAACACTGGACACGACCATCATGCAGCAACAAAAAAGCTTGATCTAAGTAAATGTGTGCCAATGTCTTTCCTATATATTACTGTATATACACTAAATCCACCCCTGATTTAATTGTTACATAAAATCAAGGTTTGCGTCCGTACTATGAATCTCATATTGAATTTTTAGTCGAACTTTAAAATACCTATACAGAGTGTGTTGATAATGCCTGAAATACCATAAAATTCAGAATGCTGAACAACTTGTGCAAGTCTACAGTTTGAGTCAAAATGAGCTAAAAACTCGAACACAAGTGTGTGCGAGTAATAGTTTGATAAGTATGACTTGTATTATCGATTATTATAAATAAAATTGACACTTATTTCGTTTGTGATTGCTAGTTGTCGATCAACTAAGTCCTCTGTGAAAGGAGTGAGCTTGTTTAGGTCACTCATCACTTCAGTTGGGTACAGGCTAGTTTAACATTACAATAATGCAAATTAATACTGCATGCATCTTTTATGTTGCTATAGCAGTTTGCATGAAGGT
This sequence comes from Puntigrus tetrazona, assembly GCF_018831695.1. Classification (NCBI taxonomy): domain Eukaryota; kingdom Metazoa; phylum Chordata; class Actinopteri; order Cypriniformes; family Cyprinidae; genus Puntigrus; species Puntigrus tetrazona. The sequence continues at coordinate 170,938 of NW_025048645.1, forward strand.
TTACACCATTAACATTAATTTTGCCCCATTTAAAAAAAAAAAAAAAATCATATCATTGCCTTCAGTTGGACCTTGTTTTTATTGTACAATGATAGTTGTGTTTCTATTCATAACTTCCGAAGAAAACATTGCAGCAGTTTGCGTAAGTTTGTGTAAAGCATAAAGAAATACGAAATGTTTGTCAAATTTGTCCAATCAAAAAAACATCAGTTCAGCCATTTACCACGCGCACACACACACACACACACACACACACACACACACACAGTTTCTATTTCTAGGCCTGGAAACTCAATCTGAAGCCAACAAAATTAGGGTCTCTCACTAGGCAGACTTTCAGAGGAAATACGATGTACATTTTCTGTTACAAGTAGCACATGAATGTAAATGTTGTAACATGAAAGCATACATTCTCAGCAGCTGAATCATGTGATCTAAACTATAGTAAATATACATACCTGTTAATGATGCTTTGCTTTACTATAATCCAATGTCTTGAATGAGTTATCAGTCAGAGATGTTGTCCTACAGTGTGTTATGTTTATTTTACATATATGAAGTTAATCTTAACTCATTAATAAGCAGACTGGTCTGAGCTGTGGAACTAACACTTGTACATGTGTCTCTGTGTCAGTGTGAGTGTTTAAAACAGATGGTGAAGAGTAATAAGACCCTCTCTCTCTCTCTCTGTCTCTCTCTCTCTCTCTCTCTCTCTCTCTGTCTCTCTCTCTCTCCTCTCTCTCTCTCTCTCTGTCTCTCTCTCTCTGTCTCTCTCTCTCTCTCTCTCTCTCTCTCTCTCTGACAGACATGCACATGTGCAGTCACTTCTAGCCATTCACAGAATCACTGCAGGCCCGTCAGTCTGTGGCCAGTGTTTAACTGGGGATTTTAACAGATTGTAACAACAATGTTCACTATCACAATCAAGTCACTTTTAAGAAGCGATTTCTGTGAAGGAGCCTATCAATGGAAATCCAAATGCAAGCTTTTGGGGGGGGGGGGATAAAATAGAATATGTTTAGTTAAAATAGAATATGTAAGCAGCTTTTATACTAATTATTTAAAATAAGCTGGTGAGACAAAACAGTGGCATGGTATGGTCGGTGCAAGCTATTTTCAGCCTTAAGTCTTGTCTGTGACCTGAAGCTAGAAGTAACAATGCTACCATTTCCTCATAAACCTCCAGCGCAAATACAGCACCCAGCAATTGTGGAAATTAAGACTCTAGTCAGTCTCACTTTTAATAACTGCTTTTATATAATTCATAAAAATCATAGCTAAGACCCCAAATGTATAAGTGCACGTAAAATGCGTACAATGTAAAATAACTTAACATATGCAATAAAAACCATGCTGATTGTCTTCTGTCTCTCTCACTAGATACTGACACTGGATGTTGTCGGAGTACAATCAATAAAAACGTTGCTCTATAAGTCATTCATTGTTGGATTACTGATAATTCAACTTGGCTAATGTCTGACTTTTCCTTGTGTCCTGTGTGCCCTCTCGTCTCCCCATGATTGTTCATTTGTGTCTTGAGTTCTCCCATTCTTACATCTTGTACTTACAGTGTGTTCAGCCCTATATTTCCTGTCCCGGGATTCAGTGCCAATGATTGTCTTCAGTTCGTCTGCTTCCCGAGTTTATGCTTGGAATGTTATCTGAATAGTTTTACATCTTTTTGCTCATTATTACACCAGGAATGTGACATATATAAAGTATCAAAGTGTTTATAACTGCTGCACAAAAAAAAGTGTGCTACAATCAATTTTGCATAACATTTAAATAGACTTTTAGTATCACTCAGAGGTGGAAAGTAATGAATTACATTTACTCTACTGTATTTGAGTAGTTATTTTGTGTGTACTTTGTAACTTCATGGTTGTGCTTAAGCCCTTTAGGTTTCTTTTTGATTTCATGGCATCGTGTATTTGAATCACATGCAGTACCTTTAGGAGCAGCTGGAGGTAAGCCAGCTCGATCACAGTAGAGTAAGTCAGTTTGTTTGGAAGCGGGAAACCAGCTTTTAAAAGCCCTTACAGCTACAGCGCTTGGGCTTTTCCAAAACAGAGCACAGTACAGCGGCAACACCAACAACGCTGTGGATTTAACATTGCATCACACTCAAACATTGACATTGTCTAATCTCTCTTCAAATTCTTCACACTTCAGCTGATCATGGAACGATAAGTTTAATTCACCTCAATGACTCAGTTGAAGGGCAAGAGTCATTTGAATTGATTTTAATGCTTTATAATGCTTTATTCGTTGGGTTTTTGCACCTGTAGAAACTAAAATAGAAACCTAAAGTCCCACCGGGAGGAGGCCCTGGGAAAGACCTAGCACGCGCTGGAGGGACTATGTCTCTCGGCTGGCCTGGGAGCTCCTCAGTGTTCCCCTGGAAGAGCTGGAGGAAGTGTCTGGGGAGAGGGAAGTCTGGGCGTCCCGCGACCCGGGGCACCCATCATAGTAGCACTTTTTAAACATATTTTAATTAAAATGACCTTTAACATTTAAAGTGACTAATTATTAAACTGTAATACATCCCTTTATATATCGGTGACAGCAGAGGGAGCCGTCACCGGAGTACTGACTCGACTACACTCCCTCTGCGGTCATTTCCTGTTTGGCCAACCAGGAAGCTCAGTAAGCTCTATGCAAAGTATCGCCAGCTTATCCTGCCTTACTGAGCGTTTCTCTGATTTATCTTGCCTGTCTCATTGTGTATGATCTCTGCCTGTTTGTTCTCTTTACTGTTTGGATTTGCCCCTTTGATCTGTCTGCAGTTCTGGATTGCCCGACTGTGTTCTGACCCACTGCCTGTTTATTTACGTTGCCTAAGGACTGCCCACGAACTTGGTACTTGGTCTGACTGCTTTCCGTTGCCGACCCTTTGCTTTAACTTGATTCCTGTCTTTGGTATTTGTCAAATAAACCCTGCAGATTCGTTGCCTCCTCGCCGTCATAACAATTAGTCAGTTAGCCCCACTAGTCATTTACAACAATCCTGTAAACATTCATTTGAAAGAATTCAAAAGCAACCTCTAAAGCAGCTCAGAAAATGCAGGAAATGGCAAACATAAAAATAAACTTTTTGAAGGCAAAGTAATGAATTGTTAGATTGCTGATAAAATTGACAAATTCAACTTGCTTTGTGGGATGACATTATTGCTGAAGACCAATTTTAGAAACTTAAAAATCTGAATCATTTTGAATTGTATTTCGTATGCTTGTGCAAGTGTTTAATGGGTGTGTATGTGCACATCAAGTTTATATGTATGTGCAAGTGCCTATAGGTGTATACGTGCTTTAGTTTATTTGTATATGCAAATTATATGCAAGTGTATATGCATATGGATTTCATATTAGTGTGCATGGGTATATTGAACATCCAATAGTATATGTGAATAGTTTATAAGCTAGGTGTATATGCACATGTTTTCTGCATGTACTGATAAGTGAAGTGGGGCCTAATAGTCAACTTTCTGCCATTCTCCACCGGTTCTCCTTAAACTTCTCTATTTGTAATCTCTGACTGTTGTTCTGTCTAATCCTGGCCTATCCCTGCTCTCATGGTTGCATAGCAGGCTCATAACTGATTTATCCGTAAGCCCCTCTCTTTGAACGCAAATAAGCCAATGGCAGTCAAGTATCAGTTGCACAGAGCATAGTTTGGGCATCTTTAGTAAAGTTTAGTAAAATTCTCTCACAACAATGCCTACAGAAGCATTAATTGTATTTTAATTTAATACACATTTTAATGTATATTTACAAGATGAAGTTACTTCATTATGTGGTCACACTGTATATTAGTTGGCCTTAACTATGTACCAAAAATAAGTATAATGTACTTATTGTGTTCATATTGTACTGCAAAACACTTTTGCTGCTATTGAGGTGGGTTATGGGATAGGTTATGGACAGGTTTGGTGATATGGGTAGGTTTAAGGGTGGGTTAAGGTGTACTGGATGGGTCAAAAGGGTAATTATAAATGTAAGTACATATAGGTATTTTTTTTTTAAATATAAGTAATGTAAGTAGTTAAGGCCACCTAATATCAAGTGGAACGCATTACTTTTCTATAAATCAACTCACTGGGGTCTCTAACCTGCAATACTCTTTAAAAGTAGTAAATCACAAGACAAAATTTTGCAGTGCATGCATTGTGTTTACTGTGCAACAATGTATTCTCTGGTGACATTAATAAATGTGCACATATACAGGGAAAAAAACAATCATAAAGAAGATATTTAACTGCATCTATGCATACAAGAGGTTGTTAGTCATGCTAAGCTAATTATTTTTAAAGGACAAAGTTGGTCAAACTATCACAGTTTACTAACACATCCTTACACAACATCACAAAAAAAAAACTAGAGCTCATATTACCTACTTCTTGAATTAATAATAAACAATTATTAATTCAAAAAACAAAGACATTTTGATGAAAGACCATTACACTAAAATTTTTTACCTTTTACACAAGTTACACATACGGCACAACTGTGCTCACGGCGACGGTGAGGACGATTCTCTGTCTTGAGGTCCTTTGCCGATTCTGCAGATTGACACGCAAAGTCTAATGAACTTTCAAAAAGAGAGGCCCTGGAGTGCTAGGCAGACTCGTACAGTTATATTCCTTTGTTAAATGTCCCATGATTAAGAATGGTTTTCTAAAGAAAACCCACCACTTCGACTTCAGAGCCGGTCCAATGTATAAGTGAACTAAGTGGCTACTTAGGGCCCCATCACATTAAGACTTTGAATGTTAAGTGCAAATTAACACCTGACCACACCTGATAATATATAAAAAAATATTAATTTGGTTTTACACATAGTTTTGTAAAAGGTCTAGTAAGCTGTTACCTTACTTTTGTAAGTAGAAATTTCACTCCCAGCCATGAGGGAACGTAAGGGAGGCATTATCAGTGAAGTTACATATATTAGAGAATAGGGGGAGTGGGAAGTTTGACACTTGTGAGCTGGAAGTCTTTGTTCTCCCCATGCATACTCAAACTTTTATTGAGAAACATTTGCTTATACATCTTAATAGGGTTTTTGTATCAACTTAATTTTGAGGTCATCTCAACTGGTCAATGTTTCTGATTTACTATTCACTTCAACTTTTGGATTTCTTCTGAACTACTCTATGGACAGCCGTTGTGGCTGATCTTGGATTTGATCTTTTGCTATATGGAACCAAATTTACTGACGATAAGTCAGACTAACTAAAATAAGCCTGGCTGATTTGGTGAACTTGTTTTACGAAACAGGCCACTAAACCCTGCTTTATATTATGTTCTGCACATGCAGTATATGCATTGCTCTGTTATGTATGTATGTATGCATTTTTAAAAGTATGTATCCAAACTCTGAATAGCACAATCTTTTTTGAGCTTTTCCCATTCATTTGGGATCTCACCTTTTCCCTTGAATTTTTTATTGTGCAGCTTTTCTAGATCTTCCCTAAACCTGCACACAAACCATTTCCAGTACGGAAGCTCAGAGGCATCAGGGGTGATGCTCCATTCTGCATAAACTCCTTCTGCTTCTCTGTATTGTTTATATGGAAACCATTTACCTGATGCACAAAATCTTTTACCACTGTTCACTAAAGTTGTGCAAATATCAGCACTGAGGTGCTCGGTTCCATGGTAATGCCAACCTTTGATTCCATCCACTCGATGGAAGGGGACATTGTGATCTCCAGGATGGTCTTCTCTGGTGTTGGTGCAGATGGCTGTACAGAATGGACACTGAACCCAGCAGCACTGACAGAAGTGATCAATCAGAAGCTTATCTGGCCTGAACTTGAGGTCCAATTTGTCATCAAATGCATGTGTGTTAAACTCTTTACTGATTTCAGTCATTATAGCAGGAATTTCTTTTGTTATCACATCTTCTAGGAGGTTGAAATCATCAACATCATCATGTTTCACTCCACTGAGGTCTTTTTCAGAGAAGATCAGCACACCTGAGAGCTTCTCTGAAAAACCCTTCAGCCACAAACCAGCATCTCCTCTGTTCAGTTGAACATGTTCAGTAGATTCATGTGCTGCTTCTACTATTTTCTTCTTCAGGAGTTCAATGTTCTTCTTCATCTTGGGTGAAACACTGACACTGAACTCACTAGTAATATACTGTCTGACTTCATCTCTGATAAAACTCTCGAAGTGACCTCTGGGATTTATAATGTAGTCCATGTAATTTACAAAATCCTCCTTTTCTGCCAGTGTCTTCAGGATGTGTTTCTCCAGATTTGATCTGTTTCCATTTAATGATGCACAGTTTGTTTTCATTTCATCTGATAAATCTCTGGCTGTCTTCTTGTAGACACTTTGCTTAACAGGTTCTTTGAGTTTTTGACAGATAATCTCACCAAAAATGACAGCTGATGCAGCACCATGGAGGTGTTTTTGGAAAATACTATAGTATTCCTCTCTTTTCTTCTCAACATATATTACAGGATCATTGGCTTCCTGAACAGTCTGTGCTGGTCAATGATCATCTTGTTTGCTCTCTTAGAGATGGATAGAACCAAATCCATGAAGAATTCATTGTTGAAGACATAATGCACTGATGCTTCCTCTTGTTCAATTTCTCTTGCCTTGATATAATCTGTGAGTTTCTGAATGCAACTTTTGTTGTAGCCCATCTTTGAAATGTTAAATGACTGAATCATTTTGTCTGTCTGCAGAGAAACATCTGTGACAAATGATCTTATTTGGGCTTCATCCTCTTTAGACAGAATGGAACCAATTTTTTCTCTAGTTATTCTGTAGGCATTTTTGAAAACTCCAGTAAATCCACCTGATTTCTTTACCGTTACATAATCAGAAAAACTCAGTACAGTGAAAATATCCTTGCTGTCCCCCCAGGGGTTTATAGGAGCACTTTTATAGATGTCACTGAGGAGGATTTTGACATCTGTCAGTATGTCAATCTCTTTGATTGCAGGAGAGTCTCTGATGATGATTTTAACATACTGTTTCCAAAACAAATCAAACTCCTTCTGCGGCGTTTCATCATCATTTGCTTTGTCTTTGAGTTTTAAGGCAAGTTCTTTGCTTTTTTCCAAGAGGGTGTTTTCATGATGTGTCCTCTGAGCATCAATCTTTTTCTTCAGGTCACGCTGCTGAAGAACCTCATTTAATTTCCTCTTTGTTTCTCTCACAATGTTTTCCTGGACATCTTTGATTTTAGTTTCAAATGACATTTTCCATTGAATCAGAAAATCTGCATCTGTGTCTTTATCAAAGAACTCAGACATGGATTTTTCCACATCATCACTTGTCTTCTTGAGTTCTCTTTGAAGGTCAGTTTCACAACCTCATGAATTGCTTCATTTTCTATTTTGTTGTGTAACTTGTTCTCAGTTTCCATCATGGCACTCAAGACTCCAGGACCACTTGCTGTATTCAGTCTCCAGTTTCCTGTAGGCTGATATCTCCAGAGAATTTCTAAAGCTGAAGACGAATCGTTCCTTCAGTAAAGCTTCCCAGAGATCTTTAATGCGATCTTTGAAGTGTGTAAGCCTCATGCCATGCGATTTTGAGGCATGAGACATAATTGTTTTTTTAAGTTCTTGAATGTTCTCACAGTAGTTTGGATTTGGTGGTGCCATGGGTGGGCTTCCCTCCCAGAGCTGAGTAAAATACTTCACATCGTTCTGAACATCAAATCTAATTATATCACTGAAACTTTCTGCATTACAGACTTCCTCTTTTAGCAGCAAGTTTTGTCATCTCATCCAGTTTCTCCTGCAGTCGTCTCCTACCCTCCATGTTTTTCTCTACAGCTGTGACATCTGAGACATTCTGATGAACAAACACACAGCTGGGATTCAGTTTGACCCTCTTCATCCTCAGGAACGCCTGAACAACAATCTGAAGAATGTCCTGCATCTCAGATGGGTTTTCCCCAAAGATGTTGATCAGTGTGAGATTTCCAAGACCAACAACAAATGTGGCTAATTCATTGTCATGATGTCTTGTTGATCTTCCAGCCAGTTCTAGAGCACGAAGACCCTCAGTATCAACAACTAGAATATAGTCAAAGGTAAGCAGCCTTCTCATCTCGTCTGACACTCTGACCAGCTGCATGAAAGCTCCTCTGGTGCACCTGCCAGCACTGACGGCAAACTGCAGTCCAAACATGGCATTCAGCATAGTGGATTTCCCAGAACTCTGAATTCCTAAAACTGACAGCACAAAGACTCTCTGGTCTCCCAGTTTCCGGATGAGTTCATCTAGAACAGCAGAAATCCAGATCACAGGAACATGAGCAGCATCTCCATCCATCATCTCCAGTGGAAATCCGGAGATCATCATTTCTGCTGCAAGACTCGGGAGAGAAGACAAGTCAGACTGCAGGTCTTTCTTGTTCTTCTTCAAAGATGAGCATGATTCATAGATTTGACCAATCTCCCTCATGATGTGCTCCAAACCAAAGGCTGCAGCTTGAAGTTCCTCAGATATCCTTTCAAGGTCAGCTTGTTCAGCTTTAAAATGTTCAGATTTTTCATTGCTCTCTTTCAGTTTTAACACCGTTGACCACTTTTCATCATACTTATGATGTAAAGCATGAAGGTCAGCTGAGATATATTCATCAAGAAAGATTCTGAGCCATTTAAGGAAAAACATCTTGTTTGCAGAATCTGAATTCATTTCTTCAATAAAGAGCTTCATAAAATTGCTGATATCAGATTCATGCTGCTGCTCACGGATTTCCTTCATTTCTGTTCGTTTTCTACTCATTTCCATTTCTGTCATATCTGTTTGAGGTCGATGTAGTTCTTTGTTCTTCTGACTCCACTGATGCCACAGTTTCCCCTGACAGGGCAGAAATGATTCTTTGACTTTTGTCAGGTCTTTCTTCTCCAGTAAATTAATCATCTTATGCGCTGCTACTCTTCCTCTCCTGCAGCCATCTTCATCTTTCTCATCTACTCTGATGTCTGAGAGTTTAGACACGTCTTCAAGTCTGAAAGTGGAAGATGATTCTAAGAGACATTTACCAATAGTTTTTCTGAGTTCTTCAGATACATCAGACTGATTACGTTCTTTCAAACCAATTTTGTATTTTCTTTTTTTCATCTCAGTTAGAGTACATACATCTTCAGTAAAAAGGCAAATGAGTGGCTTTGGATTCCTGTATAGGTTTTGGATTATTGTTGTTGTATGTCTATCATTCCTATCCAGTTGTGGTAGAAGAAAAACATTTACTGACGCCATTTCAGTAAGGATCTGCAGCTGTTTCTCATGGTCTCCTGCATCACCGTGAAGATTACAAAACGCAACACACTCAGTGAATTTATCTGTGTCTTTCCCAGAGGGACAGAACCAAGCAATCTCCACCACTCCATCCATCAGGATTTTGCTTTTGCTGCTGCCTGGGCAGTCCCTGTGGAAGAATGTGTTGTGTTTCTCATTGATCAGATTGTTCATCAGATGAGATTTTGATGAAGACACAGAGCCAAACCTGAAAAAAGACACCATTGGAGTTTGAGCTTTGTAGATTGGTTGGATGTGACTGATGATTTCATTGTTGGCATTTCTCATTTTCCAGCTCTTGTTGATTTGTCTAAATGTCCAGAGAGGAAACTCAGTCTGTTGTGTGAATGGATCATGTACAAGTAAAGGCAGAGCATACTGACATTGGGACAGTTTAGTCACTATAAGCTGCTTAAGAAAACCATCGGCACAGTGAAGCACGGCCATCTGTATATCCATCGGGTCAATTCGGTCAGATTGTCTTGTTCCTTTGTTAGAAAAATATATTGCTTTGAAAATATCATTCTCATCTTCTGGTGAGTCATTGTCTCTTTGTTGTGTGTGTTCTTCCTTGGTCTCTTTAGTTTTAATGTATCTTGCTCTGTAGTCCATCATTAGTATTTTTTGTAGGAAACTCAGAACCAACTCCTTCTCATCACAAGACTCATGGAACTGTAATGAATGTGCTGTTATCTGAAGAACATCTGCAGCTCTCAGTTTGTTGTTGCGTCTGTCTTCAAGATGAAGTCTGCTATATAGATGCTCTAATTTTTCTTCTTTAGTCTTTTCTTGTTGTACATGTTCATCTTGATGTCTGGTTGTTCCAACATCCTTGTTTTCTCTCTGTTTCAAAACAAACAAAAAAATTATATATAATTTTTTCCTCAATTCTTAATATGGTGTTTTTTTGTTGCTTCCACTGTGCCTAATTAACTTGTTTGTTGTATTGCATTTTGTTATTGTTTATTTGTGTTAGAGTTGTGACTTTTATTATTGTAGTGATTTATTAGTGTTTGTATTGTGTGAGTCTGTTGAAAATTTTCTTGGGTCAGTTCTGTCAGGGTTAGGGTTCTCAAGAAACCTTGATCCCTCAGTGTTATCCAATTATCAGCCCATTTTACACTTACCATTCATTTCAGAATTATTGGAATCATCAGGTTCAGCATCATGGCTTTAGTTATCATTTTTATGCTGATGACATTCAAACTTACATGTCATGCAGGTTTTCCTCCACCCAAATTGAAAATAAATCAAAACATGGCTTAACTCTAATTTTCTGAGATTATAATTTACTCCATTACTTACCACCAAATGTCCAACTGACTTTACTTGCAATATTACTGGCACTTTAATTGTTTCATCAAGTATTGTTAGAAACCAGAAATGATGTTTGACCCCTCTCTTTCATTTCTCATATTAACTTTACCATGTGTTCAGTGACTTAGTTTCTGTCTTACCTTGATTGTATGATTATGTTCTGGTGTGTCATTAATTAAGCCCATTATTTTTAGAAGTTCCTTTCCATTCAGTATTTCTTTGTCCGGTCTTGTGACGGTGTTTGATGTTCGTGTGTGTGTGCTACCCTTACCCTACTCCACACCAATGACAAATAGTCTGGCTGCTTATTATCTTTGCAATCCTAACAACTCTATAAATTGAGAGTAAACCTAACTACGTCCCTCACTTAGGACATCCGAGTGGATTACTCTGGATAACAACTCTGAGATCTCTCCTTCTCCTCTGGCTTTGCGCCACCTCCATGCAACTTAGAGATAGCTTGAAAGCGATGAGACATCAATGCTTAACCATAGCTCACAAGTTTCTCAAACTTGCCTCAACCACAGTTGGTCCTGTTCTGATTCTCTTGTGAAAAGGGAGTGAAGTTTTTTCATGGAAAAGTGCTTGAATGCCTGCAAACAACCCTATCAAGGGCTGACCATGCATACTTCTCACCGAGGCACATTACGCACATAATGTTTGTCATCAGGTGTCAAGAAAGGCTAACAGGAATGAACACACATTCCATCAGTGAATGAGGGTTACATACATAACTGAGACTTTCCTATCTTTTGGTCACTACGAGTTATGACGCGAAGACATCATGGGTCTACTTGGGAACCCCAATCATTTCTGAGTTCAAGAGAAAATTTCCTAGTGGATTTTGCATGCCAAGACACTCCCTGTACCTACAGGTATATAACCAGACAGTGTGCATCCAATTATTCTTGCTGAGGAACCAACAGATGCATCTAACGCTCTGAGCGCTGTCCATGTACATACATAGCACTTTTACAGGACACAGCAACACCAAGGCTCGATCTGCCTCCTCTAGGGGCAGCACTTGTAGGTTCTTCACTTGGTCCTGGAAAGCTGTAGTGAGAATCGTGGGCATGTATCCAGGCAAGGGTTTCAGGACAATGTTACAGTAGGCCAGCCTGTACAAATGGCACTCTTTGTTCACTGCAAATGCTCCGATCAGGACATCTGCCTAGCAGACTAAACTCAACCGATTCCAGCAGCTCAAAGAGACCTCCCTGAAGTTCAGCCAGGACAATAGAGAGATCCCAGTTGGACACAATATCTAGCACTGCTCAGGAATCAGGTCATGCTTACCCAGGGACCAGCAATCCACTGATACATTGATAAATTAGTGCTTTGTTTTTGGCGAAACCATTTGGTCATATTTGCAGTGTGCGAGTCTGTCTGCATGTTTCATTCAGATTACATAATTTAAGAATTTGTGTTTACCGTTTGAATTGGTTCATTTGAACTTTGACATTTCGCTGTCTATAGATATGTAAGGTGAAAGGTGGAAATGAGTGCAGCTACCCTTTTGAACACAAGGCTCTCCAGATGTAGGGTTGAAAGGAAAATTATCAATGGGTCTGCCTGGTATCTAATGATTAAGCCAGTTTGAAGACAAGCATAATACAATAGCCAGCAACAACCATCTCTTCCACTTCTCATAAGATGCAGATGCAGTACTAATCAGCCACTCGCTCTCTGTGCTTGTAATAATTTTTGCATTTTTCTCAGACAGCTTTAAATGCTTATACACTGCATATTCATGACTTTATTTGATTGCGTCACATCATTGTTTGGTGGAATTAATTTAATTATTTTTGACCAAATAATTATGGTTGTGTCACGAATGAGCGGTCTGAGGCGTGCGGATCCATTTGCAGGCTTTTATTAAAAGGAAGGCATGGTCAAACAGGCAGGCGTCAAACAGGGCAAACAGGAGTATCAGAGTTGAGGCAAACACAAAATCCAAGAACAGGCGAAGGTCAGGTCAGGCAGCAAACAATCAGAATATCCAAAGACAGGCAGGGTCAAAACCAGAGAATCTACAACTAGGAAAACACAAGGAAACTCAGAAACTCGGAAACAACAATAGAACAGGCGAACAATGCAACCTGCAGGTGAGTGGCCTGCTACTGAATTTATAGTCCTCAGACAGGAAGTTGTCGCAGAGGGAGTGAATGCAGATCACCCAGAGGTCAGGGCTCCCTCTGCTGGCTTGGTGACATAGCCCCCCTCCTAGGAGCGACTCCTGGCGCTCCACAAAACAAACAAAATAAAACAAAACTGGGAGCTTGGGAGGGGGTTCCGGGAGGGAGTCAGCAAACGGAGTCCAGGGCGGAAGAGACGGTGGGAGGAGCCAGGGAGAAGACGGGAGGAGTCCGGAGCGGGAGGCGATCCAGAGGCCAGCCATGAAGGTCAGTGGTGGAGCCGACGGAGGGAGGAGCCATGGAGAGGTAGTGGCCATCAATTCCATGGGACCGACCGATGGCGGCGGAGCAGGTGGTCGCGGAGACTGAGGCGGAGGCGGAGAGCCGATGAGCCAGGGTGATGCAGAGGCGCTGGAGGTCCCAGGCGATACCGCAGGCTTTGGCGACTGATGCGGAGACGGGGGACGAGAAGGACGTGGCGGAGCCAGAGTGACAGAGGACTGATGTGGAGCCGGGGGGAGGGAGGAGCCTGACAGAGCCGGAGGGATGGAGGGACGAGGCGAAGCTGTAGGAGTGGAATCCTGAGGCGACGGATGGTCGACGAGCGACCAAGGCGGAGCCGGAGAGACGATGGAGCCTGGTGAAGCTGGTGGATTGACGGAGCACGGTGGAGAGGAGGGAGCTAGGAGCCTAAGGGAAGCCGACGGGTCTACAAGCCGAGGTGGAGTCTGGGACTCGGAGGAGGAACGATGAAGCGAGGGATCCTTCACCCACGGCGGCGATGGAGACTGACAGACCCGTGGCGAGCTCCAGGTGGAGGGCAGAGGATGAGTGCAGGGGTTGCTGGGATCCATTGACGACGTGTAGCAAGGGTGGGAGGGTGGGAGAACTTGAGGCTTTGCACGAGGCGCGGGCACTGGAGGCTTTGCGGAGGCGCGGGCACTGGAGGCTTTGCACGAGGCGCGGGCACTGGAGGCTTTGCACGAGGCGCGGGCACTGGAGGCTTTGCACGAGGCGCGGGCACTGGAGGCTTTGCACGAGGCGCGGGCACTGGAGGCTTTGCAGGGCAGGCGGCGACCATCTTGGGAAGCGGCTCTGGGCAGGCGGCGACCATCTTGGGAAGCGGCTCTGGGCAGGCGGCGACCATCTTGGGAAGCGGCTCTGGGCAGGCGGCGACCATCTTGGGAAGCGGCTCTGGGCAGGCGGCGACCACCTTGGGAAGCGGCTCTGGGCAGGCGGCGACCACCTTGGGAAGCGGCTCTGGGCAGGCGGCGACCACCTTGGGAAGCGGCTCTGGGCAGGCTGCGACCACCTTGGGAAGCGGCTCTGGGCAGGCTGCGACCACCTTGGGAAGCGGCTCTGGGCAGGCTGCGACCACCTTGGGAAGCGGCTCTGGGCAGGCGGCGACCATCTTGGGCAGCGGCTCGGGGAAGGCGGCCATCTTGGGCAGCGGCTCGGGGAAGGCGGCCATCTTGGGCAGCGGCTCGGGGAAGGCGGCCATCTTGGGCAGCGGCTCGGGGAAGGCGGCCATCTTGGGCAGCGGCTCGGGGAAGGCGGCCATCTTGGGCAGCGGCTCGGGGAAGGCGGCCATTACTGGATTTGATGCTGTATCCTTTTCCTCCTCAACACCCAACGTGAAAGCTGACCCCACAGTCACTAAACCGAACTCAATAAACTGTGCAAGCGACTCACGTGGACCCTCACGAACAAGTTTTGTCTTGAGTGGCTGATTTACTCCCTCATGATACAACTCAATCAATAAGCAGTCAGGTATGTCAGAGAGGTAAGCCATGTCCAGAAACTCTTGAGTATAATCCTCAATTGATCAAGTGCCTTGCTTGAGGGCCAATAAACGTCTAGCGAGGGTCCTACCTGGCCATGGATCAGGTGAAAAGCCGCTGGATCCTGGTGTGAGGTTGCATTCTGTCATGAATGAGCGGTCTGAGGCGTGCGGATCCATTTGCAGGCTTTTATTAAAAGGAAGGCATGGTCAAACAGGCAGGCGTCAAACAGGGCAAACAGGAGTATCAGAGATGAGGCAAACACAAAATCCAAGAACAGGCGAAGGTCAGGTCAGGCAGCAAACAATCAGAATATCCAAAGACAGGCAGGGTCAAAACCAGAGAATCTACAACTAGGAAAACACAAGGAAACTCAGAAACTCGGAAACAACAATAAAACAGGCGAACAATGCAACCTGCAGGTGAGTGGCCTGCTACTGAATTTATAGTCCTCAGACAGGAAGTTGTCGCAGAGGGAGTGAATGCAGATCACCCAGAGGTCAGGGCTCCCTCTGCTGGCTTGGTGACAGGTTGCAGAAAAATTCAGTGCATCACTAGAATCTACATTTTTTTGGTGAACTACCCCTTTAGCAATGTGTTAGCTAGCAGCTAGCATATTAAGAACCCATCAGCCTGCATCATATAGGGCTGGGCAACTGCAACTTCAGGGCCGGGTTGGGTTTTATTAGATTTGGAGCTAAACTCTGCAGGCATAATTTGTATGACAAAGGCTACATTACATGCATAATGTGTATGAATCTGGAACAAAAGATTTATGACAGTGGCCCTCCAAGAATTCCCCAGCCCTGATCTAGAATTTCATAACAGAATTTGTTCTATAAAACTTTCCTGCAAATACCTTTTCTGATACCTTGACCGATTCAGCATCCTCAGTCATTTGCTCAGGTATGTTGTTTTCTGTTACTTTTTCTGTGGCTTCAGGTAAACCTGAAAAAGAAAAAAAACAGCATTACACTGTAAAATGTCTTTACATAATCTTACATATAAAATGAACACTGAAGATATTGGTTTAGGTGTTTAAGGTGTTTCTCCAAAAAATGTCTGTCATTACAAACATGTTCAAAACCAAATCATTCTTTCTTCCATGATACAGAAAGGGAGACATTAGCCAAAATATCAGATAATGACAGACTGATGCTATGTCTACACGAAGCCAGAGCTTTCCCTATCCAATTTTTTTTTCTTTGTCTCAGGAAATATCTGCAGCTATACAGAAAAACGCGACCCAAAATGATGTAGTGTATATGCCAGAACAGCATGAATGACTGTAATCCTGCCACAGAGAAGCAGAGAAGAAGACTTGGACAATGCATACAATAGCTATTGCTAGGAGAGTGATAAACACTATGTAATTCTCAGTGGTTAGTAAGAGAAAGTGTAAGGCTTATGTAGCGTGAGTCTGATTGGAAGCAGCTGTATGATCAGAGGAGTAAGTGATTAGTGGAACGTGTGTGTTTGTTTGTTTGTGTGTGTGTGTGTGTCGTCAGTGCAATGGGTAATGGGAATTGAAGTCCAGAGTGAAATACAATCAAATGTCAATGTGGAGAGGAGGTGACAGGTGGTGGTGAGTGAATAGAAGTTTGTGGACCAGAATTCTTAAAGAGATGGTACACAATTTTGACACAAATTTTCAAGGTAAAATGTACATAAGATTGATACATATAACACCTAAGAATAAATGTAGGTTCACAAATGCAAACAATCAAACAAAAACATTCAAATCTGAAATATAATACCATATAATATAACACTGGTTATTGAATTTGAACAAAATAGCCTCCTACACATGGAATTCTATCAAATACCTACAGATAAAAAAAATCAATAAGTGATATCTTTTAATAGGCCATATTTTAATCTTCCAACTGTACAATAATCCAAACAAAAACCTCAATGATTCAAACTGTTGAGATAGTGTTGCTTAAAACAACAATTATTGTACAATGCCAAAACGTTTAATAATTAACTCAAAAGATTGTACCTGGCATTTGAGAAGATTGCTCTCTTTCTGTTGTCTTCTTGTCAGCCAGTGAGCTGCCTGTCAGCAGGGATTCATCTTCCTGTGGAGACTGACAGATAATGTTACAAATTACAAACTACATAGGAGAACATAAATATGAATGAAAATATGGTGTGGCACCCCTTTATCAGATTCCCCTTGTTTTGTGTGAACCCTTGGTATTTGTAACTGATGTGACGAGCGTCCTGAAGAACCAGACTCCATGAGACTTGTCACTTACGCCCTTTCTCTTGTCTCCCAGACAGCAGTGTGTGACCGATTGGCCCACTCACGAGGAGCACCACACGGACCCACTGTACCACTAGTTTGGAAAAGGAAGATCAAGCACCATCAAGCACCGGGAGCACCAACTTGGACTTGAGCACTTCAGTATTGTAATAAAACCACCCTTCGGGGTTTTATTTTGAGCTCTCCTTCACCCCGTGACACTGACTTGATCTTAATGATCTGAGTGCTCTGTTAAGTTTATATTCAGTGAGCATATCTGCAGTGTATTTAAGTCCTAGGCTATTGTTAGATTTGAACACACTCTCCCCCCTTAGACTCTTTCTGTCTGATCTTTTTCCCTCCTCCTAGACATGATTTTCTTTTTATCTCCCCCTAGTGTTCTGTAGTATATATGAGCTATACATCTTTCTACATGTTAGAAGGGTTCAGCCAGTCATTAGTGTGTGGGGTGAATGCTTGTAATACTTGACAAGAATAGGTGTTTTTCTGTGTCCAAAAGTATTCCTTATATGTTCATAATTTCCTTTATCTTATATAAGTACATATCTTTTGGCATGGATACAAAATATGTCATCTTTAGTTTCATTGGCTAGAAGGGTAAAACTCCCCTCTGAAAATTATTCTGGAATAAACTTTGGAGTAAGGAAATATACGTCTCTGTGTGTCTTCTTGCTCCCCAGCCATTACACCCTTCGAGATCGAGAATTTGTCTAAAGGTATTCTATAGGAACAGCGGGATACTTCGTCTGCCTGTCTTTTGGCCTTTGCACAGAGTAGTATCATCAAAATCATTCTTAAATTTTAAGTTAAAGGAATTGAGTAGAAGATCAGCAAATCCTTGGTTTTAGAGATATAGCCTACATAAATAGTGCACTTGGGATCTCATGAATGCATATTTTTCTGACAAAGACAGATCTAGATTCAGTGGCCAGATCGAAGTGATCAGAGAGTGCTATGTCCTTAATGACAATAGATGTTAGCACTTAGACTCTACTCATGATATAGTATGTTCACTGAGAATCTAACAGAATGCATAGTCGATATAAAAAGCTGGATGATGAGTAACTTCCTAATGCTAAATTCTGAAAAAACAGAGGTGCTAATAATTGGATCTAAAAACCCCACATATAATAATCTAGAACACAGCCTATCACTTGATGGCTGCTCTGTTAATTCTTCATCATCAGTTAGGAACCTAGGTGTGCTGTTTGACCGCAATCTTTCCTTCGAAAATCATGTTTCTAGCATCTGTAAAACTGTGTTTTTCCATCTTAAAAATATATCTAAATTACGACCTATGCTTTCAACCTCTAATGCAGAAATATTAATTCATGCATTTATGACCTCGAGGTTAGATTATTGCAATGCTTTATTGGGTGGTTGTTCTGCACGCTTGATAAACAAACTTCAGCTAGTCCAAAACCCAGCAGCCAGAGTCCTTACTAGAACTAGGAAGTATGATCATATTAGCCCGGTTCTGTCAACACTGCACTGGCTCCCTATCAAACATCGGATAGATTTTAAAATCTTATTAAGTACCTATAAAGCCCTGAATGGTTTAGCTCCTCAATACTTGAGCGAGCTCTTATCACACTATAGTCCTGCACGTCCGCTGCGTTCTCAAAACTCTGGCCATCTGATAATACCTAGAATATCAAAATCAACTGCGGGCGGCAGATCTTTTTCCTATCTAGCACCTAAACTCTGGAACCATCTCCTTAACTCTGTTCGGGAGGCAGACACACTCTGTCTGTTTAAATCTAGATTAAAGACACATCTTTTTAACTTAGCCTACACATAACACACCAACACACTTTTTATTATTCAAATCCGTTAAAGGATTTTTAGGCTGCATTACTTAGATTTGCTGGAACTGGGAACACTACTCCTAAAATACAATGTACTTTTGACATCGTAAAAAGAATGGCATCTACGCTAATATTAGTCTCTTTCTCAATCTGCTTTCACAGTTTGTATCCAGACTAGATGGTGGATCAGCACACAGAGATTATGTTCATCAGAGACCAGAACACCTAGATGCGCCCGTGGACAGATCACCAGATCCTGATACACACACACACACACACACTAAGTCATTTACACTATCTGACACAGCAGCGTTTAAAAATTGAACTGGAAGTTAAGTGCTGGGCGTCCGGTCAGAGGAGAACTGACCCCAACTGAGTCTGGTTTCTCCCAAGGTTTTTTTTTCTCCATTCTGTATGCATGGGGTTTTGTTTCCTTGCAGCTGTCGCCTCTAGCTTGCTTGGTTGGGACACTTAACTTCTAGTGATTTAACGTCGAATTGATTACAGAGACCGTCTCTGCATTTAATAAGAAATTGGTCACTCTCGTCACTATACATCCCTGTCATTGTACTCTTCTACATTATACTGTACAGTGCTTTGATGCAACCTGTGTTGTTAAAAGCACTATATAAATAAAAATGATTGATTGATTGATTGATTCACGATTGTTTGTGGGTCCATGCACATGCCGAATTAAGTCAAATAAATTATTTTGTATTATTGATTTCTGCATTATTAATGTGAATATGAAAGTCCCCTGTTATAGCAAAACAGTAAAACTCTGAGGAAATCATTGATAGCTGTTCTGTGAACTCTTCAACAAAGTCTGGAGAGTATTTTGGAGGTCTGTAAATAATGCTAAACAGAATATAGAGAAAGAGATACTTTTAGTAGTGCTTGTTTCCATTGATTTGCTTGTAGTGGTGAATCCCCTTGTTCTCCTGGTGTTTCTTCCACTGACCCTGCAATAATTGAAGAAGAACATTCATCTTCAAATGTCATCACAGAAATACAAACATCTTGAAATATCTCAGTGTATGCATAGGATATTGATATAATCCAATTATGATTTACATTTCTTACCCATGCCGTCTTATTTTAAATCAGTCTTAAACTCCTTTCCTCTTTTTTTATCCTCCTTCTAAAAGACATATAAAAGATACTTATCATTTAAATCTCCCAGGCACCTGTAATCACTGCATGTTTATTAATGTAATTTTTTTTTTTCTTACAATTTTCTCTTATTGTTTTTCATGGTTGTATGATGTACAGGTGTGTCTCTAAAAATTTGAATATCAAAAAAAAAAAAAATCATCAGATTTAAAAATAAATAAACATGTGAAATAAAACATGTAATGAAACTAAAATCTATACGAAATCTTCACTTTTTGTATCTGTAATAACAAACATGGAAATATGTACCCCTTTATTTTTGAAAAGCACTGGACAATGAGGATAAGATTCCATTATTCTGTACATGACCCGAATGTGGGCACAGCACACATGCAGTACACATTTTGTAAAAGTGTATCAAAAAAGCAATGCTTGATTAAAATGCTTGATTTAAATTTTTTTGTTTCAGTTTCAGTTAATTATAATCATCTTGCTTACAGACACTCCCCACTTTCAATGTAATAAAGTAAATCTGACAAACCTGAAGTGAATCTGGAAACAACAAATGAGGTAGTCTGCTGAATATCACGCAGAAGCTGTCCGATGACGATGGAAGAGCAAGTGTTCTTTCGCTATGGTGCACAGTGCAGTGGTCTTAAATACTTGTGCTCACATTGCACAACTATACATGTCAGCCAATCAGAGGAGATCTGTAGACTGCTGTTTTCCAGAAAATCACATGACATTTAGGAAACTGCAGCATTGTTAATTTCAAATGACGTAAACGTGTTTGTTAAGGAAGGGCAAGTGATGCACTCAAGATGGAGATTGTGCCCTCTGGTGTTTGATCTATCACAAAAAACTTTAAATGCGACACTAGATGAAATGTTCGCTTTATTAGTCTGTTAGCTCAGAAAAGCTCAAAAGAGTGCAAATGGCTGTGCATTTATTCGTGTTTTTAACTCAATGGGAGTGGAACCTCTCTGAACCGGAAGCTGTGCACGTTTTCCGTCTTCCTTCTTCCTCCTCCAGTCTCAGTAACCCCTCACTGCAGAACAAAAGATCCACTTCCAGGGGGTGGAGATGGGTATCTTTGCTGCGTATCTTCGCATAATACTTGTGCATACTACTTAGTTCCTACATTTTAATTTAAATATACTTCTCAAGTTCTGTATAGTATGAATGAGTGTAGTATGAATGGAATTCGGATGTACTACATCCGCCATGTTGATGTTGTCACGTGTCACGTCAGTGAACATCAGCAATGTCGCTCATGATTCTTAAAGCTTTCATCTGCATTTTAATGTTCATCAAGAGCCATCGTGTCACACGCTGCTGTCTGTAAGGTGAAGGTGAAGGTGAAGGTGAAGTCGCATTAGTGGCAGCTTGTTCATGCTTGCAGTTCATCTTTTGCTGCATTCTCTCCGCAGTTCTGTATAGTTTTGCGAGGCCTCGCAAGGAAGAGAGAAATATGTGCATTGGGCTTCACTGGTTAAGAGGGGACGCACCACCGCTGGGTGGTTGCTGATTGGTCACACCATGCAGTCTAAAAGACACAAGAGAAAGGACGTTACTGCAGGCTTGTGTGGAGTTGTGTGGAGTTGCTCATCCCTCTGGCGTGCCTCGTGGTGTTTTAAAGCAGTTTTTCTTTTTTATTAATGCTGCCATTTCTAGCGCCTGCTGTACTCTGTTTGGCCTCAGCTACAACTACAGTGATTGAGGGCAGATTAGAATAGAATAATCTGAAAAGGTTTGTAGGCTGGTATTATGAATATAAACAGGTAATTGATAACAGGAAGTGAGGCAAGGGTTTCTGACACTCTTTTCAACAAAGCAGTTCATAATAAATTCTTTTTTAAATTATTATTATTCTTACAAAAAGCTACATTGCAATTCATGAAAGGTAATTAAAAAAATAATATGGGTGCTTCAAATATCAACAAGATTCTCATGTAAAACTAGATGAACTTCAAAGAAAGTCACTCTTTGACAGTCTCTGCATTGGTAAATGAACTTTTCTTTTTTTCATGAAATCTCTCGTTAAGGATGCTGATGTTGCTCTGTCTTGTTCTGTACAAGCTCCATACAGGGTAAGACGTCTTTGTTCATGGCATCCAGATAGCCCAACATTTTCTTTGCCTCCAAACATCAGAGCCCAGTGGAAATATGGTATAAAAGTTAGCATGCGTAGTCTTAAAATGTCTTTCCAAGTTATATTCTTTACACATGGATAGACACTTGTTGCAGATGGAAACAAATGCTTCTGTCCTTTCGCTGTTGAATTGCCTTTTTTCTCTACATGATCTTTTCATTGCTTCAAAGATAAGAGGCAAACAATTAGCTTTTATTAAAATAAAATAACAATTACAAAATATAATCTTTCCATAAAGATTTAGAATTTCACTACATTAATTTTAGCCGTATTAAAAAACAGAGAAGGTGAGGTCATGGTGAAACATTATATTCTCTGTTCTCTGAAAATCCCTGAATGTGTTCTGTACAGGACATCCAGGCTTAAAACTGTGACGTGTGAGGTCATACAAAAATATAATGTCCACTACAGAGGCAAAACTCCATAGCCAGGTCTCAGCAAGATATATTTGGTTTAATTAACAGATGAGTGTTTAAAGTTGATACTCCTGATAAGGATACAGCTGAAATGATCGTGTTGGTGCACACACACACACACACAGCATTGCTAACTTGATGTTATGAATGAGGGGTCTGAGGCGTCCAGAGAATATCAACCGAGAAACAAGGCTTATGCTAACTCTAATGCTAAATACCAGTGAAAGGCCTGCATCTACAAGCAGGAAGTAGTAGCAGAGGAAGCGATCACAGTTCATTCAGAGGTAAGAGCTCCCTCTGCTGGTTCTTCATCAAAAGAAAATACAGTCAAACCAAACATCAGCTCAAACTTTGACTTTACGTAATAATAGTTTAGCATTTCCATAAGTTACACTGCCAATATTAGATTATTATGGAATATTTGGATTTGTGCTGAATGAGAGAAGTACGATTAGTGTAGTTTACAAGACTACACAAAACAAAACATCAAAGTTTTCCTTTTATTTTGGGCTAAATTTGGACATCATACACAAGCTACGATTTGTCAAGTACATGTTAATTGTACAAGTGACATTCAGGAATTATCACTGAAATCGCTTACTTGGTTTCGTATCTCAGAAAACATGGCCGCCATTGTGCAATACAATTTAAGCAGCTATTTGACAAGGTTAAGAAGGGTCAGTCGAAACGAAACCCGTGGCCTTAAAGGTTTGTAAGAATTTTGAAAGCAGTCTGCTACTAACAAGATGTGGCGTTTTACATATCCACGAAAGGTACATATCATTTAATAGACATAATGCACAACCTTGCTTCAAATTGTTCATTAATTATTCACAAATATGTTAAAAAAAACTACTTTTGCAAACTCGATCTCGATCAAACCACTACAGAACTACAGCAAAGTTTCATAGAGATCAGACCATTAGTGGCACTATAAGTTACAAGGTTAAAATTATATTCAATCAAATTTAAAACCACATTTAGTTAAAGTTTATCATTTTGCACATAGATATTTTACAATTTTGAAAACAGCTGGCACCTGTCACTTCTTTCAAATATCTAAAACCGCAATACAGTGTGTGTGTGTGTGTGTGTGTGTGTGTGTGTGTGTGTGCATGTATGTCCGTGCATGTTTGCAATGTGTCTGTGTCTTTCTATTAATATAATAGTTTAACTATTTAACTTGATTAAATATGATTAAGCAATCATGAAAGACATCGATTTGAATGACTAAGAACTCTCAAAGATTTTCAAAGACACTGTAATATAACATTTGTATTTTATTCTTATAAGAAAATTTTCTCATTTTTGATTGAGGTCAGCTGAAAAAACACCCAAAAATCTTGTTTCCTACAGATGGATACGCACTGGGACACAGCGTGAATTAGATGCACTCAGTAAAAGTGGATCTGATCTTATCTTATTATCATTATTATTATAGAAAATGAAGAAAAATGATCAGAAAATGCTAGTAACTTACAAAATCTGTGTATATCTGTATATATCTCTGTGTCTGTTTATATCTACACTTAGCAACCAGCAAAGTGTGTTTTATTTACAGTACAGTGCATGCATTCCTACTACTTCAAGCATTTGTCTAATTAATTTAATGAAAATATTTTTTTATATTTTTGGTTAGATTTTGATTTGATTGTTTTTTCCCCCTTAAATGAATCTCAACAACCTTTTTAAAAGTTAGTATATTATTAATTATTAGATACTGAACATAGCATTTTAATATTATTAAATGTGTGTTTGCATTAGCTTTATCATTTATTGTATATTATTTTCGTTTTATATGTAACATTTATATGTAATTTGCCATTTTGTATTCACGTTATTCTGGTGCTTTGCTGGTTTATGCTGGTCACGTGCATAAACCAGCAAAAAGACCACCTTAAACCAGCAAAGGACCGGTTTAAGCATACCTAACCAGCATATGCTGTTTTTTTTTTCAGCAGGGTTTGTAAAGATTCGAATTATTATGCTCTTTAATTAATAAGTTGTCTTCGGATTTGGTGGATGGCGCTACAACAACAAACTATGCAAATCACTCATTTATCAAAGAGCGGAGAATAACTTTCTGGGTCTGTTCTCTCTGACAAAGGATGCTAAATTTCTCGTTAAAAAAATATAAAAACGTGCATCGTCCATTAGAGGGCGCGGCAAGCCTCCCTTAGACAGCATTCAAATCTCAACTCAATTTTGATTTTAAGAATGTTTTTTTTTTTTTGTGCGATGAAAAATTTTGTCGTCTCAAGTTTGGCTGCTTGCGGTTTAAATGGAAACCCGCTCCTTTAATCTTCACATACATGATAAATAACCCTTATCCAGTAACCGGCTGTGATTGGTCCAGCCTGAACAGCGCTGAGGAAAGTAACACGCACCACGTGACAGCTAATATACGTTCTCCTTCGGCAAAACAGATCATTTTTAATTAAATTACAAATAATAATAACAGCGACGCTTGCTGCGAGCGCATCGAAGTGTGACGGGTCCGTGACGAGCGAAGGCAGCGAAGAGGACACGCCCTGTCTCCCTCCCTCATGACAACAGCCTCAGCCTCAGCATCATCATCATCATCATCAGCAGCAGCAGCAGCATCCTCCTCCTCCGCCACAATCACACGAGCAGCTGCCTGCGAAACACAACCACCGCATCCCAGGACCTCCAGAGCCCTGCCGTCTCGCGTCTCTCTATAAACGTAGCTTTCCGTTTCCTCCGAATCCCGTGTTACCGTGCGGCATCATGACGGACGCAGCAGCTGAGTGCAACATTAAAGTGCTCTGTCGCTTTAGGCCTCTGAATCAGGCCGAGATCCTGCGCGGCGACAAATTCCTGCCGACCTTTCAAGGGGACGACACCGTCATCATCGCGGTAATGATTCTGATTAGTGATCGTTAAAGAAACGCGCGGCTCTTTATGTTGAACGCTTAGGTAAACGACGGCGGTGATGCTGAGTAAACGGCTGTGACGTCAGCACATCCCGAGCCTGTAGGCCTCGTCATCTCCAGCTCAAAAACATCGTCCTCTGAGTCTTATTACGGTCATCTTCCTCGCGACCGACCTTCTTCATATATGCGAGATGTCTATCTGTCTGTGTATCTATATGCATGCCTGTTGTTTATGTAGCGAGAGTGAATGAATGCAGGGAGTGGCTGATGATGGCTGCAGTGTAACAGCTGTTTACTGATTAAGGAAATGTATGGTTAAAGGTGATGCAATGCTAAATGTGTGCTACTGGACAATAAAACGGGAACCGATGTATGGTTTGTTGGGATGGAACAGTAGTTGGCTGTTTGAAAAACATGAGAAAATCACCTTTAAATGAGTCCAAATGAAGTTTGTAGCGATTTTGATATATTTATGATGAGATATTTCAAAATTTCTTCACGGAACACGATCTTTACTTAATATCCCAATGATATTTTGGGCATAAACAAGAAATCGATCATTTTGACCTGAGCTAGTTTTGGGTCGGATATAGGATGAAGCCGGAATGACTCTGTGATTAGCGGCCTGATCAATACCTGACTTGTGTTTCTTCTCTTCCTCCGTGTGGGTGTGCAGGGAAAACCGTACGTCTTCGACCGCGTGTTTCCCACCAACACCACCCAAGAGCAGGTGTACAACACCTGTGCCAAGCAGATCGTCAAAGGTCAGCGTGTGACTCAGCAGAGGCTCATGTTTCGTATTTCGGACTGTCTGCTGGGATAATGTTAATGATAACAGATCGGTTCCCTGATGTTTGTTTGCTGTGTAGATGTACTGGGAGGTTACAACGGCACCATCTTCGCCTACGGACAAACCTCTTCTGGAAAGACCCATACCATGGAGGTACAGATATATTTTAAATGAAATATCGATTACACTTTTACATTATTGCACAATTTTGCACCTGTAAATCAGACGATATCATCCATACACCCTGTGCCTGTAACAAAATCATCATCAAATATTTTTGGCCAGCTTCCCTGTAAGCACTCACAAAACCAATCACAAGATAATGCGTGCTTATATTGAAATGTAAAAATGATGCCCGATAAATTCACAGATTTTCAGACTATACAGACCGTACAGTCACGGTGCCCAGCTGCTCTCACATAAAGACCGTAATTGTGCATTATTTTGCCAGTGACGACCCTCCACTGTACCAAAGTAATCCTTTCAGTCAATGTTGCAGATATTTAGCATAACGCAAAAACTGTTTTGCTTTCTAAATGTCTATGGATTTCTGCTCTTGACTGCTCTTGACTCTTTGGATGTGTTCTTTCAGGGCAACCTCCACGACCCGCAGCAGATGGGCATCATACCCCGCATCGCAGAGGACATCTTTAACCACATCTTTTCCATGGATGAGAACCTGGAGTTCCACATCAAGGCACGAATGGCATATCCATCATCTAGTTATAAACCTCCCAGTTTACAGTGCTCTCAAAATAACCAGTCTTTGATTTTCTCAGGTGTCGTACTTTGAGATCTACATGGAGAAAATCCGGGATCTTCTGGATGGTTTGTAGAAAACGGAAACAGTGGCATAGTTTCCAATTCACTACAGTGTTTGTTATATCATTCCTTATTGTGCTTCTTTCGTCTTTAGTGACGAAGACCAACCTGTCTGTGCATGAGGATAAGAACCGCGTCCCTTACGTGAAGGTGATTTTCCTCCACCGCCGCCGACGTGTCTTGTGAGTTAATCAGAAAGAGCTGTAATGAAGCAGATATTTTGTGTTTGTGTGGTGTCAGGGCTGCACCGAGCGCTTCGTGTCCAGTCCTGAGGAGGTCATGGACGTCATCGACGAGGGAAAGTCCAACCGGCACGTCGCTGTCACCAGTGAGCGCTCAAATTCAGCCGAACCTCATCCATTCACCTCACACAGCGTTTTATAATCACAATAACAGCACGTACCGTGCACAAATACAGTCCTGATACCTTCACCTCAATCTGACAGTTCAGTCACGGTAAAAACGGTATTTGAGAATGAGATGTTCTGTTTTCAGATATGAATGAGCACAGCTCTCGCAGTCACAGCATCTTCCTGATCAACATCAAGCAGGAGCACGTGGAGACGGAGCAGAAGCTCTGCGGGAAGCTCTATCTGGTGGATCTGGCTGGCAGCGAGAAGGTGTCTCGTCTTTTGTTGCATGAAGCATTATGTCGTCGTATTTAAATGAAAACACTGACATGTACTCCCCCTCGTAACGTGGAACATTTCTTTGCATGTGATATTAGACCAAAACACACAAGCCCTTTAAATGACACATGCAAACAAAAAGGAATGAAGCCTCATTTAGACCCTCATCTTCATGACATTGAAAACACTCAATTTGAGGAAACGTGGAATTGAAAAAAAGCAGATATTAATATTAATGTGCGCTAGTGATGCGCGTGCCGAAATGTTATGGCTAAGCTTGTTTTCTGTGTTTGCACACACAGGTCAGTAAAACTGGTGCGGCTGGAGCTGTTCTGGATGAAGCTAAAAACATCAATAAGTCTCTGTCTTCTCTGGGAAATGTCATCTCTGCTCTCGCTGAAGGAACTGTAAGTGCACGCATATAACTGTGCTATGACTGTATTGGCGTTATCTTATGTAACGTCCCTGGCTTGTGTGAGCAGAAGACGCACGTGCCGTACCGCGACAGTAAGATGACCAGGATCCTGCAGGACTCTCTGGGAGGAAACTGCCGGACCACCATGTTCATCTGCTGCTCTCCCTCGAGCTTCAACGATGCCGAGACCAAATCCACGCTCATGTTTGGACAGCGGTACCTCCAGCACATACACACACATTCACTTCTACACAACATTAGTGCAAAAACACCAACTCAACCTTCACCTGTTTCTTCATGAGTTCAGTTATCATCTCAATTATCATTATCACGTTATCATGCTTACTACTAATATGAAAAGCACAATTCAAATTAAATTATAACCTAAACTATAGAACAAAGTAAAATTGGAGTAGATCCTTGCTGTTGTGTAAAATAAATTATCTTAATTCAATTAAATACAAATGGTATATAATTAATGAAGTCAGCTGGACTGTTAAAAATCTGACTGCTTCTTAAAGAGATCATCCAACAAAAAAATTATTATTGTTTATCATGCCACTGCAACACTTAGTATTTTTCTTAAAACATTCTTAAAGTATCATTTTTTTTACAAAAGCAAGAATTAATATCTTAAGTCATTTACCTCTCAAGTAAATCTTGATTCAAAAATGTTTTGGTATTTTTTATTTTAGTAAGAAAATACATATTTTTTCCAAGCCTGTATTCAATTATTTCTTCTGTTCAGCCCAAAAACAGTATTTTAGAATTTTGGGAACAAAATCATTGACAAATCATTGAAAACTATTGACTTCCATAATATAAAAGAAAATACTTTTTGAAAGCCAATGTCTACCATAAGGTGAACGCTATCAAGATGACATGAGTGTGATGACAAATGATGACAAAAATGTCATTTTTGGGTGAACTATCCCTTTAACAGAGTTTTTAAAGTTCCATCAGTGTAAACCAATGGCAGATTGAAAGCTTTAGAATTAATTGCACTGAATTAATGGAATTAATAGACTGAGACGTGTGTGTGTGTGTGTGTGTGTGTGTGCGTTAGTGCTAAAACCATCAAGAACACAGCCTCCATTAACCTGGAGCTGACAGCTGAGCAGTGGAAGAGGAAGTACGAGAAAGAGAAGGAGAAGAACAAGAGCCTGAGGGACAGCATCCAGAGGCTGGAGCTGGAGCTACGGCGTTGGCGCAGTGGTGAAGCCTTTAGACTGCTCTGACCAGTCAAGTCAGTTTTATTTATATAGCGCTTTATACAATAGAAATTTGACATTCATTACTAAACTGACTAAACTTCTGATCTCTGATCTCCTGTACCACCAGGCTTTTTAATATATATATTATATTATATATATTATATATATATATTTATATATGTTATCAAACCATTACAATAACCTATCCCTGAGGTTTGTGTGTATTATGTGTAACATGTGTATTAGCTTTTAGATGGTTTTCCTATTTGAAGGAGTTGGTTCCAATAATGAAGACCTTACTAGTTGTCCTATGCAGTCCATTAAGTTGTAAATTGGTAGCTTTCATGAGGCCTTGAGAAAATAGAAATTTTGAGTATGAGAATGTAAATTAGGATTCATGCAAAGAAAGATGGCTCCATGTTTTCTCATCATGTCTTCTAAGAAAAACATAGACAGGTGAAAACCAAAGGACCTAGTACTGAGCCTTGTAGCACTCCATAACTAACTTGTTTATTATATCCAATTTCCTCATTTAACAAAACACTATGCTTACAGTCAAGATACATAAGATTTAAACCACACTATCAGTCCACTGACACCAATGTCATTTTTAAGCTCATGCAAGGGAATCATGGACAACAGTGTCAACTAGAATTAAGGTCCAATAATGTGTGAAACGCGGTCATTATAGGATAATCTGCAGAAAATAATATGAAAGTCAGCGATGGAGATTCTTGCAGTTTGGGTCAAGTTTTGCTTTTTAATAACATCTAATTCAAATATTTGGAGCATATCCTAATTATAAATAGACAAATGCACCAAAGCCGTCAGTCATAAGCCATTTGGGACACAGATTCTCAAGTTTTGAGCTGATACTTTAATGACATACTCATGACATCCCATCCCATCCTGATTCACCGACAAGTAACCGAGTAACCATTGTGATTTTGTTTTTCTTTAGGAGAGAAGGTTCCAGAGACGGAGCAGACAGATGCTGACGTGGTGAAGCTGGATGGCAATGATGAGACATCTCTGGATAATGAGAGATCATCCGAAAGGTCAGCGGGAGAGAGAGAGAGACTCTGACTCCTCCTCAATTGTGGTGCGGATCTCAGAGGAAGAGCGGCAGAAATATGAAGAAGAGATCCGCAAAACTGTATCGACAGCTGGACGATAAGGTGACCTTGCACTCGTGGACGTTATTACTGAGATGGAGACTCATTCAGAGTAAATCAGCAAATGAACTTTCACTGTGCATAATGTGTCATCCATCAGATCATGGATTACTGGATTTATAGCAAAACACAATAAAAATGATTTATTGCTCTCATTGTGTTTGTGTTCTGTAGGATGATGAGATCAATCTTCAGTGTCAGCTGGCGGAGAAGCTGAAGGAGCAGATACTGGATCAGGATGAGGTCAGAGGTCACATTCAGACTGTCCTGTAGTGGTTAATTGTTTCTATGTTATTTACTCAAAAATACCACAAGCATTTTGTAAAGTTTCAAGTTACTACAAGTTTGCAGTTAAGACAACAACAAATCACACCATATAGTAAATAAGAAATTCAAATAATAGCAATATTTTAATAATGAATGTTTTAGGGTCTCTGGGGTACCTTGTCTAAAGGTTTTGTTAGCTAACTAGTCTAGTTCCCGAAACATAGCTCATCCAGTCCCATTTTAGAAGCTAAAATATCTATTACGTTTTGCTCATATTAATGACGTCTTCTCGCTTCAGCTGCTGGCATCCACTCGTGGAGACAGCGACAAGGTGCAGACGGAGCTGGGTCGCCTGCAGACAGAGAGCGAGAGCGCCAAAGCTGAAGTGCGGGAGGTTCTGCAGGCGCTGGAGGAGCTGGCGGTCAACTATGACCAGAAGAGTCAGGAGGTGGAGGAGAAGAACCTGCACAACAAGCAGCTGGCCGAGCAGCTCAGCCTAAAGATGGTGATGTCTGCTCTCCTGTTCTCATGCTACACAGTGTCCTCGATGGCAGTGAATGACTGACGTCAGTGTTTCACCGCTTCCGTTGCTTTCTAGGCCAGTCTGATGGAGCTGGAGGCGGAGCTTGCTCAAATGCAGGAAGTAAGCTCGCAGCAGAGGAAGCGCATCGCTGATGTGTTAAACGGGCTAATGAAGGACCTCAGCGAGTTCAGCAGCATCGTTGGCAATGGAGAAATCAAGCTTGTAAGCCCAGAGAGTCCTCTGAGATCTTTTTAGAGGTTATAAAAGGTTGTACCATACTATAAAAGTAGTCAACACACCTTGACACTTTGTCTCAGTTCATCACTGTAGCGCCATTTTGGAGAATATGCACAGGATGCAAGCTATGTACAGTCTTCTGTCAGCCGCGATACATTTTTGATGTGCATTTAAACAAAAACAGCGCATCCTTGTGGTGCGGTGGACATGGAACAGTGTGTTTAGTGCACGTTCAGCAGATATTTGGTGATCGAGGAGAGATACTTGTATGTTTTCATATTTATGGACTTCTGATTTATTACAAATGTATTTACACATGAAGTCATGAAGCGTTTAATG
Source organism: Puntigrus tetrazona (assembly GCF_018831695.1). Classification (NCBI taxonomy): domain Eukaryota; kingdom Metazoa; phylum Chordata; class Actinopteri; order Cypriniformes; family Cyprinidae; genus Puntigrus; species Puntigrus tetrazona. The sequence goes on from NW_025048645.1 coordinate 202,507, forward strand.
CAGTTTCCTCTAGTTGTAGTCGTGTGTGTTTACAGTCTCTGCAGTAATCTGTATGTGTGTGTGTGTGTAGCCGGTGGAGATCAGCGGTGCCATCGAGGAGGAGTTCACCGTGGCACGGCTGTACATCAGTAAGATCAAGTCGGAGGTGAAGTCGATGGTGAAGCGCTGCAGACAGCTGGAGACCATGCAGCTGGAGTGTCACCGCAAGATGGAGGAAACCAGCCGAGAGCTGTCCTCCTGCCAGCTGCTCATCTCTCAGGTGTGTGTGTTTCCAAACGTTTGTGTCAGGATGAAACACAGGGTATAGAGACACACTGTTAAACCTGAACTACCAGGAGCAGCATGTAGGTTTTCTGAGCAGACGCTTAATCTGGGCAGGCATTTGGTTCAGATTTATAAATAAAACTTACGCTAAGCACAGGACTTTACTCACCTTCTGTTAGGTCTCTCATCATTTACTAGTTATGATTATTTTGATACATTGAATGTTTCATTGCTGATGTTTTGGGTTTATTGCAAATATGTCTCTGTCCACAACTTTTTTAGCAGAACCTTTACGATTAATTAGCTGGTTAATTGATGTATCCCTATCCACATTAAATCGGTTTTTAAAACATTGACAGTGGCTCCATCAGCCATTCGCTATGCTCACCATTTCCTGACATGATCTTTCTGACGCTAGTGAGCAGTACGTGATGTGACGAGTTCTGTGTCTGTGTGTGTCTGTGAGCAGCACGAGGCAAAGATTCGATCTCTCACCGAATACATGCAGAACGTGGAGCACAAAAAGAGGCAGCTGGAGGATAATTATGACGCTCTCAGTGAAGAGCTCTACATGCTGCAGAACTCAGGTGAGACAAAGTCATATAAAGACCCATTTCAACCACTAGCTATCAGTATTACATAATGCACCTTTAAGACGTCTACTAAAATCATAATCGCACCAGTTCCAAGCTGTATTTAAAAGTCTGCACTTCAAGTCTTTCCTGTATTACACATTAAAATTCACCGAAAGTCCTTTAGACTGTCAATAACGGACATTCAGATGAACTGGATATGTAAGATTTTAGATTGAGATCGAGCTCACTTCTGTATTGCTGCTGCACACTGTACCGTTTCGGTGATGATTATGTATACCTGTTTATATCAGAGAGTCACGTGGCAGAAGTGGACGGAGGAGAGAAGGCAGACAGAGAGGCTGATGGGAAGGTAAGCAAAACAAACATGGAATCCAAACGGGATGCGGTTGACATGATGGGTTCTCACGCTATATTTGTGTGTGTGTTTGTGCAGAAGGCCGCCGGTCGTCCCACTCTCCACGCGGAGTCTCGTCAGACGCAGCTCAGCCACCTGCGGGATGAAATTAACGAGAAGCAGCGCCTCATCGATGACCTTACCGAGTCAGTCTTCCTGTACAGACGAGCGTTTGAGCGTAATCTCTGGACACGGTAACTGAGGTGCTAACACTGTCTCCACATGTCTTGCAGTAAGAACCAGGCTCTGGAGCTGGAGCTGGTTCACGTGCGGTCCAGTCTCAGCAACCTCAAGCTGCAGGACGACACCAAGAGCGCGCCTGCCTGGAGCAGCTGTCGTCGTCTCCTTCCTCTACCGCACAAACACTTTACTGTAAAGACATGATGGGAAATAGAGCATGTAGTGTGTGTGTGTTAATAATGGTTTTTCATCAGGTTTCAGCAGGAGAGAAACGAGCAGTCCAAACAGGATCTTAAGCGCCTTGAGGAGACTGTTGTAAGTTTCTCATACGCTCTTCCTCTTATTTTACTCATCTAATCATCTTTTTACATCATTCTCATCTGAAAGAAAACACATCTGACAGAACTGCGCTGATGAGGCTATTGTAGCAAATAGCTAAAAAGCTCTGTAAAGTAAGTTCAACAGCTACAGTTCAACAGGGTAGCCTAAACTTCATCATTCAACTGAAACATGAATTTTAGGTGTTCATGCTTTATCCATGTCCTTGAATGAGCTCTGTAGCATCATTCAGCCGCCACTTCTAGTCAAACACACTAGCTAGTGCCTTAGTCAGTCCTCAAAAGAACTGAAAGACATCATTAAAGACATCTGTAGCAATGTCATTTCAGTGGAAACAGTGAAGGCTGGTTGTCTGTACTCATACTGTATGATTTTTCATTTCATTGCTTATGACCATTTTAAAAGAACGTATACAATGAAGTAAACTTGGAATATAACTAACAATGTTAAAGCAATTCAGTCTCTGCTTCACATACATGTGTATACAGTAGGTTTAAAGCAGGGCTTCAGCATTCAGCATATGTTTTCATGACAGCGATGATTATGAATTGTCAGTACGGCCTAAAAATGAAGAATTGTAGGTTAATCCCCAACTGTATGTTAGTGGACCCGTTTCTGTCTCTGTCTTAGGCCCGTGAACTCCAGACCCTCCACAACCTGCGCAAGCTGTTCGTTCAAGACCTCACGACTCGGGTTAAAAAAGTGAGTTCATGTGTGAGCAGGGTACTTTGCGTAACAAGTGTTCTGTTGCTGTGTGTGTGTTTCTAACTCGTTCTCTTCACACAGAGTACAGAAATTGGACCTGATGATAGTGGGGGGTCTAACACTCAGAAACAGAAGATTTCCTTTCTTGAGAACAACCTGGATCAGCTTACAAAGGTTCATAAACAGGTAATCATGTGCATACATTTATGTGTCATTTTGTACCATTTTGTATAATTTTTTCTATTGAGCAAAGTATTTATATGAATCATGTTCTTAATCAAAAATGTGATATCACCTGGTTTATGTTCATATTTTAAAGTTTATATATATATATATATATATATATATATATATATATATATATATATATATATATAAACAAGTTGGTTTCAAAGTTACACATTGCGAGGGGGATACAATTTGATAATCCAAATGTTGTGGCAGTTGCGATCAAAAAGTATGTAATACTTCAAATATTCTGTTACTTTATGCCATTAAGTGACAAACAGTGACTGTTTTTGATATCAAAATATAGGCATATCTGTCCAAACTATAGTATCTGTATAAAAAATTATGACCAATGCATACTCTGAGAGTTAGTGGACATGTAGGGATGTAGCTAACTAATCCAAGTCTTCTTAATACCATCATAGTTATGCCACGGTTATAGAAACCATAAATATTAGACAGAAATGCAGTATAGCAGAGCAGTGCATCACAGACATCAATGCTGTTAATAAAATGACAAATGCAGTGCGTTTGATGTGCTTACAGACATTTATTAATCCAATCGAAACGTTAATCCAATCGAAACAGAAACGTACACTTTTGCAGTCATTCAGTACTTTATTTTGATTTACAGAAGGCGAATATTATTCAGAATGCACTGAAAACCTACAGTAACACACCGTGCCCAGCACATACGAAACTTGTGACGCCGTTTGCTAGCTTTGACTATACGCTCTCTGATCAATCAAAGAATGAGAAAATGCTGATGTTATCGAAAACCTGCGAGATGGCCCTGGGGCTGCCAACTTCGAAATCTGATTGGTTACAGATACAGACGCCTGAGCTGTTGATTCTCAAGGCCTTAGGCAGACTTCTATGACCCTCGCAACAAAATTGCTGAAATATAATTGGATAAAAGAGCTTTCCACATTCATGGAAAAATAAAGTAAAACTAGGGCTGGCATTCTGACGGCCCACCACTGCCTAAAAGACTGGAGCTGACTGTGATGTTAGTGCTGATTTACATTCACAGCTTGTTTGGTAAAGCACTTCTATTTGTAATTAACGGTAGCAGTGACTACTAACAGCCTGCTCTCTGCCAATGTTTGCACAGCTGGTACGTGATAATGCAGATCTGCGCTGTGAGCTTCCGAAGCTGGAGCGCGCTTCGTTCTCTGGCTGAGCGGGTTCGGGCGCTGGAGGCAGCACTGAAGGACGCTAAACAGGGCGCCATGAACGACCGCCGGGCGCGTTACCAGCAGGAGGTGGAGCGCATCCGTGGCGCCATGCGCATGCGCTATCCTATCGTCGATCCAACGCCGCTCAGATCGGTACCGCACCTTTCATGACCTTCAAACTGTTTCTGTTTGTGTCAAACCTTACAATGACAGCTGCGAGAGAAACAAGATGACTTATTTGCAAGTGATTTTAATCTATAAATGATGTTTTGGTTTTGTGTGTAGCTAAGCCAGTGAGACCTGGACACCATGTTGCAGCCACTTCTCCCACCAGCGCCTCTCTCCACACGCGAGTAAACCTGCCACGTCCTACAGCAACGCTCTCTTCCTGCAGGAGGAGAAATCTACGCTTCAGAAAACCAACACGTGAGTGTCTGTCCTCTCTGAACGTGTCTGCCCTCCTCTCCTCCTCTCACCCCCATTTCTTCATTTCAGTGTTGGCTACAGCACTGTGAGATCCATGGACATAATGAGCTCCTGTCCGCTCGATGTGGAGAACGGTAAGCTACTGCTCATTTGTTCACATTAAGCAGCCCACCCACATTAACACAAACTGTTCACAGGTGTCTTTGACGCAACAAAGTTGAGATGTTTATGATAAACAGTACTTAACACACTTGTCAATTTGTATAAATCATGAACAAAATCATTTCTACCCCTATACCTAGTTGAAAGTCTCCAACGTTAAAAAGCAGTCATTTCTTTTTAAATAGCAGTGATCTAGATGTGAGTTTACCCAGGGATCTTGTTATTGTGAAATCTTTAACTGGAACACATTAACCTTAAAACAGGAATGCAGCATATGTGTTTGCTTTTAACAGTATTAATCTCTTCCTTTATGCTTTTCAGGAAATAGTACAGATATTAATGATAACAGGTAAGTATGACTGACTGTAGACGAGATTCAATTGTCAGTTTCTAAATAGAGAAATTTCATTTCAGCTAGTGTGAGCATGCACCTGACTGTGTAGAGTACTCCTCTGTTTCAGGAGCGATGTTCACTGTGGCAGCATGGTGGACGATGCGTCACGAATCTATATCATGCAACAGGAGACTGCAGCCAGTTAATTGTTTAATGTAAGCCAGCACATATGCATATAATGAGCTAAGAAGCTACTGTTTTCGTCAGTGTGCTCATTTTGTCCCGCTTTCTCCAGATATTCCAGTTGTGTGCATGCAGCCGTCCAGCCCTCGCCATCTTCGTAGAGCTCCAGAACTTTCATTCCTAGACGTCTTGGCTCTGTAGCGTCTTATACTGTATGGAATATATCATTCATGCAGAGTCATATCACGTTTCCTGTCTCACGTATCTCACTGTTGCATGTTTGTCTGTTTAGTAAGAGAACAGCTCATAGCTTGTAAATGAACCCTCACGTACAGTAGATATTTGAATACACACATCTGTATTGCTTGCTTTATAATACAGGAGAGTATTAGAAATAACTTCCCTTTAGTCTTGCTGAGCCTTAAAGACAGACGGTTAAATATTGTGAATGTGTATGCGCAAATACACACTCCTAGATCCGCATATAAAAGTGTGTGTAGATTTTAATACATATTATATTCAAGTACTGACTACCTCCAATTGTGAAAACATTTTCAATAACATTTGATTTGCAACTTATTTGTTATCACATCAAAAATGATTAGGATGAAAAATTGCTGTGATGTGTCCAGAACATATCATAGAGATTCACAGATGCTGCAATTCTAAAATGCCCCAAATGCTTCGGTTCCAAAGGATCTGACCAATCACAGCTCTGATTTCTCTCACCAAATCCTGATCAGCCAGTCAGGATGACAGAATGAAGAGCCGTGTGATCTTTCCCTGCAGGATCCTGTGAGCTCCACCGGTTGGTCCGAGTGTGTGACTCCGTTCTTTCCACTTCTTCAGCTCTCTTTCAGGATGTCTTTAGACAGATACGCTTCACTTCTATATTTAGCAAGACAATGAATGACTGTGGCCGTATAAACTGTTTTATGATAAAGGCTTAATTTTAGATTTAGTTGGCACTCACATGATCGCTTCTCACACTTCTTCCCTAACTCAAACCGTCACCACTAGAAGAGAAATTTCATCAGAAACAGATGAAGAGCGTTTGTGCAATAGGTCAGCTAATTTACTCAAGATATCTTTATTGAAGGTTGTTTTATGTGATATATGTACAGTGTGCTAGTTTGCTGGAAGCCAATCCGAGAAATAAATGTAATTCAAAGAAAACTGATTCTTTGTGTTTGTGTGTCTGTACTCACTTAACCATATTTTGGGTACATGTTTGAAAGTCAGTGTTGCCAATTTCTTTCAACGTAGCTAAAGCCAGCTTGAAAAGTAACTGAATGCTTAATGACTTCTACGCTAATTTGCATTATTTGTTACGTCGGTGCATCATATTAGGCTTGTTTGAGATAAACAAAATCTGTGCTTTGTGAAAGACCAAAAATAACTATGATAGGTTAAATTTCATTTTTATTGCGCTGCATTCTGACGTTATTTGCAAGATATAATGCCATGTTTAAGTTTCTTAAGAGTTTCTTAAGAGTCTCAGAGTGTCGCCTTGACAATGAGAGTCATAGGGGACGCTAAAACTCATAACTTTTTAATGAAAATTAATTGAATTACTGAATTATATTATATGGGAAATGTCCAGGGTAATGTGTAACAGTCTGTGTGGTGTGAGAGAGTCAATATAATGTGAAAGCGATGGCAGACCACAAACCAAAATTGTGACAATTGTGAAATGACTGTCATATTACTGTGTCTCACTAAGCTTTCCCTGTACATGATTTTAAAAAATATTAAGGTAACCAAGGAGACTGAGCTTGTGGTACACTGGTGGTGTGGTGTAGGGCAGATGGCGTAGGACACTCACATTGGATGCTATGCGTGGACGCATGACTCTGCCTTTCTGAAACTTAATGTATTGGTAAACAAGCCGTTCAGAGATAATCTGTGCATAAGATACACAGGTGACTGCTGTCTGGCAGTCACACACACACACCACATGAGCCAAGTGAGGCCAGTTTACACTGTTGCACTACTGTTTATAGCACATTTTTGTTGCAATGATGATTGTACTGTTTCAACTAAACTCCTTGTTACATATATGGTAGAACCATCACTTCTTCAACAAAGGACTGCTTTGTAAATAAATTTCCTGATGTGTTTAATTCCTTATTAATCCAATAGCTATCTCATTTTTAGCACTTTAGACGTCTTTACATTTGCAAGTCTCTCCCTTATATTTAAATAAGGAAAACAGTCCAATACTTTGGTATAAAGAGCACACTCATGCCTTAATGAGAGCAGCATGGTAAATGAAGTGCAACTGGAGAAAAAATGAAATTGGAAGTATTTCCTAAGGAAAATCCTTCAAAAATCCGATCAGCCTATGGCGATCTTCTTCTCATCTGTCCCTTCTGTTCAGATCTGTCAAAGGGAGGAGGAGAAATTAGTGATGAAACTAGTATCCCACCAACCCTAAAAAGGGTCATACCTGGGTCTTGGTCTCGGGTCTCTGGGCTGCCTGGACCTGTCTTGCGGCTGGATGAGACTCCCACTGACCTGGTAAGCCAACTACTTCACCTCTGAGAGTGTAAGGTGGCATTTACTTTGACAGTACCCTCCGCAATCGGACCGGGTGATCGTCCAACACCTTGGAATGGATCACCATGTCATCTATGAAAGCAGCAGCTGCAGGCTGCTCCCAGGCTTCCTTCGCCATGTCCAGTTGAGGCCTTGGGGACTTCTCTGATCCCAAAGAGGATATATGGTATCATGAGGTCCCAGTCAAGTTTGTCCTCTGCCACCACACGTCTCCGCATCTGCTTTAGGATTTGGTTGCATTGCTCTACCAAGCCGTCGGTCTGGGATGGTAGGACAGCAGGAACACAAGTTTTACTTGTACAAAATGTATGTGACAAATAAAATCTTGAATTTTGAAAAGGAACAGCTCCTGGGTGAAGACTTTTACTGTGGCTTTCCGGATAGGAACTGCCTCTGGGTACCAGGTGGCATAGTTGACGATCAACAGGATGTGTTCAAGTTCCCAGGCAAATTTAGGCAGGTCGCATCCGCCAGCTCAATGGCCTTCATGAGCTCCTGGATGGTGCTGGGATTTCTCATCCCGACAGCCTGCCAGTGAGAAAGAGGGAGTGCACGGAGCAATCGGTCAATAACAACGCATTCCGCCATTTGACTGGCCATGGGGTTTCCCTCTTGACATCGCTGTAGTGATCAGCAGTGGTGGCTGGAAGGAAAAATAGGTCTGCTGTGCTTCACCAGTCAGGAGGGGAGCCAGCACCCATGCCCAGTCATCATGATGCCACTCCTTGTTTAGTGGCCATAGTTTCAAACATCTGAAGGAGTGCCTCAATATCATTATGGGCGGTCATCTTCGGTAGTAACTTTGCGGCTTTCACTTGAGGATCTGTCGAATGACAGCCAATCACTGAGCAACGAGCTCCTTTAAGCAAAAGTGCTTAAGTTTGCACACTTCTTATTAGAAAAGATTCATTAAAGTATTGTCTTTTGTTGTTATGGGTGCATTGTTGTTATAAGTTTTATTGCATCTTATGTCATTCATGTAACAATGTGAACAAACTGATGTTTTATATATATTCATGTGTTATTTTATATGCATTGTTGGGATTAGCTGGACTAGTGACTAGTTGTAGTGTTAGCTGGAATAATAACATAGCTATAAAATGTGTTGCCTGATCAAACTAAAATGTATACATCTTCATCATGACTAGATAGCCATGGTGATTTTGTCTGTACACGTGAGGTCTGATTCATCTCATAGTAGCAATCCTGTCATATTGTCCATCTTTGTGAGTATGCAGTTCGGCCGATCTGGTTTCATCTGTTAAATTCTCTGGGAGTGCAAAGCAGAGAAAGGGGAGGTAACCTTTCCCAGTATGAAGACATAAAAGGGAGATTTCAGAATGGGCAGTCTGAGCTTTCATTTTCTCAAAGGCAAAGCATTTCTAGCCACTGGGAGACCATAGGTAGGTTAGGGGAACTCATATTAATGTTAAAAATCCTCATAAAGTAAAATTTTCATGCCATGGGACCTTAGCAGCATATGAGCAGCAGCATTTAGCATCAGTGTTATCATCAGAACATGTAATCACTCTGAGGATACACTGATAGTAACATATACGATCAGGTTACATGAAACAATTATTTTTTAGTATGTATTATAACTGGGGTTCAACGTACAGTCTTCATTTGTTATTTTTAAGGTCTATATTTTCATAGTTTGAGTTTGTGGTTGATTTTAGCTGCATGCAGTGTCAGAAGCTTAGACTTACTGCAGTCATCTCAATGACAGTGTTGTGGCAGGAGGGAATTAGGAGTATTGCTTAGCTAACTAGCTATTGTTATATATTACTAAATTAAATATTTTATGGATAGTGTAGTGCTGTGATGTGTGTTGTGTAGTTTCAGAAAATGAAAAACTATTTTTTCTACTTGATTTCTTTTTATTCAAGTCAGTTCACCCAGAAGTGGATGCTGTGGTTTAATCTATTGGATTGCAACATATATCCTGTTAATTAACATTACACATAGTGCTTGTTTAATTAGAGTTAAGCCGGTCTGCTTTGGTAGCCCAGGCACACATAGTCGTAGGTCACTAGTGTTTAACCTGGTCTTCATTTATAGCCAAGGCTCAAAATTGTCACAGATCCGCCAGGTTCTATTCAGCCAAGACCAAATACATTAACATTGTCATGTACATTACCATGTTAATCTCTCTGAGGGTTGGACATAGCACAGTGATCATTCAAGAAAAACAAAGTCTGGATTTGAATGTGACTAAATCTCTGTCTCTTCTGAAAGCTGGTTCCAACTGCAGGCCACATAAAAGCTAAAAGTGGACTTCTGGATGAGCTGCAGCTGTCTAATGGTCTTCTATGGTCTTCCGACTGTTGATTTCATCAATACATTGTTAGAGGAAAAATATATTCTTATAATCATATATTTGTTTGCTTTCATATTTCATGTGTAGATCAATAAATAATGATTCTATCTATTGCTGTCAGGTGTGCAGAGAATCATTACTAATTGATCTAACTGGACTTGGCAGTTTTTGTGACCGAGTTGTTGTCTCTACGCACCTCGATATTTGCAAAGTTAACGTAACTTAATTTGATGAGATCAACAATTTGAGGATGCATTTTTTTTTTTTTTTTTACAAAGGACATTGATTTTAATCTGTTGTGAGATGAACATTGAGTGCAACTTGAGAGATTGCACAAAGAAACACATCCTAAAATGCATATCCACAAATAAATACAATGAGAACTTGAAGAAATACAGACAAAATACGGAGGACTAGCTCTGAAATAAGGTAATAAAATAATCCTTGGGATGTCAAACCTACTACTATCACCTCCAGTGTTGTGGACAATGCCACAGAGGAGAACGGAGTGACAGCTCGCACATCAGCTGGAGTGACATCATGGCTTCGGAGCTGAATGAGGAGAATGAGTTTTCTATGTACAGTGATTCGAGTACACCCATTTATCCTCCTTTTTTGGACAAATAAGCCCTTTACGGAGACCACAAAAAAATAATACATTTTAGAAAGGTTCAAGGGCCTTAAAGAATTCTACGACCATGGACCCAAGCTTCTCAAAGAGACGGTAATTAATATTTAATTAATATCAGACTGGAGTTTTGTCAAAAGTGTTATCATTTGCTCCTATGAATGGTATAAATAAAAGTGGATCTATTTAAATCAATCATTTTTTCAATCATTTTTATTTATATAGCGCTTTTAACAACACAGGTTGCATCAAAGCACTTTTTTCACAAATTTTAGACCAAAAAGTATGTTTTGACCAAATGTTTTTGACCAAATGTTTTTTGTCGTTTGGTTAAAGGTGCTATATGTAGGATTGACACAGAGTGGTTGAACTAGGCATTACAGATGTTTTTTTTCCACCCAGCTCCTCCTGCTCAGACTTGATGCACATGCAGGTTGCCAGACTCCCGCTCAGTCCCCTTTCGTTTGCCAGCTTCCATGACTGAAATAAAAAACGCTGTGTTTTCATCCCCTGGCAACCTGTGGTTCCGAAAAATAACTGCGTCAACTGACATTCCTGGCCTGAACGCACATTTTCAGAGGAGAATATTATACTGTAGCAATGTTTTTCAGATAAACATGTTAACTAAGTATCAGATATTTGGGTTATGTTGGAAAAACATCACGTCAACAGGGATTAGTGAACACAAGCTCTGTCAGTTGCAGCTGCCTATAATCACATTTCTTCCTTAAAATTCTGTGGTATTGAAAGGGTTAATGTACCACCTAGATGTGGCGATATTGAAATGCTTTTACAACAATGGGAGTTATTCTAGATTTTAACTCTTAATACAAACACGAAGCTCTGTTCAATGTGATGTTATACTGTATCTTAAACATTTAGTGTTGTTAAAATGTATATGATGTGTATGTGTACATATCTTTTTTGAGAAGTTGATGATGTATCTATTGCTGGTTGTTATTAATCAATGGACCTTTGTAGTGATTGGTCATTAACATGTTGTTAAATGTGATTTATTGTGTGATGTTATGTTTTTTTGAAAAAAGGTTTCCTGATGAAGGTCATTTAGAAATAAATCTGACACTTTTTTGGGGGATGTTAAAGCTGAGTTTAAATACTCAAGACATGATTCAAATTATGCTTTTAACCTGACTGTTAAGACGTCACAGAAGGCAGTTACTTCTCAGCACACACAGACTAGAATTTACTAAACTGTTTATAATACAGGGAAGCAAATGAAAAAACTTGGCTTACTGAATGTCACGTCCCTTTCTACAGAAGCACTTTAAATAAATGATTTGATCAAAGATCAGAACCTAGGTTTGCTCTGTCTGACAGAAACCTGGCTAAAACCAGTAAGTCAGTAGTCTCTGAGAAATCCCATTTCTGCAGGATTCAACCTGGCAGACAAAATGTATATGATAAACAACTAGACCAAATCATGACAACCCCGAAAAGGGAAATTAAATATTGCTGGTATTTAATATTACTGATGGTATCTTTCCCTTTTTCATCAATGATGCGTATTATCCTTTCATTAGTAAGACAGGTTGAATTTCACTGTGTCGCACAGGGGAAAAGACCTGTAGTTCACACTTGTCATCTACCACTTCACTAGCCAGAGGAGTTTGCCCAGTTTTGTTCCAAATGCCCTGGCATTTTGCAAAGCCTGAACAGAAAAAACTTTTGTGGGTATCCTTCATGGCTTCTGCAAGGGCAGCATCTGTTGTTGCCACAAGATTTAGCAGGTGTGACGCACATCACTGATGAGGGGTAGTCGATATTCAGTGCCACTGTCTTCAATGGAAAAAATTTCCAGACTATTTTCAAATGGAATTGCAAATTGCATTTTTAATATGTGGACGCATAAATTGTGACATAATCCAAATGCAATTGAATTTTTGAAGTCCATTTGCAGCAATATTAATTGCCACATTCGTGCATGTAACCTGCCAAAACTTAAATGCAATTTCTTTTGCATTTGAATTTCCTATGTCTACATCAATGTTGTCAATCAAAGTGGACAATACTAGGAGGCGTGTTTTTATTAGGAGGTGACGTCACTCACATACAACTGTGCCGAATGCTTTGATCAGTGGAGGTGTTCGATAAAGCCCGTGTGAACAAATAGACAACCTTCTGCCTTCTTTAGATTCATCCCTGCTATTTTGAATCTCCATGTGTCAATAACTTCTTGACTGTACGATCACAGTCAGCTCACGTAAATATGCAGTGGCCAGAACTTGTTTTTCGTTTCTTTCATTGGTCTGTTACGATGAGATATTTTTATTGACTATTGTGGCTGGTCAGCGGTCAAAAAATAATTGTAAATTACAGTACTCTGTAACGAATTGGGATTTTAAAAATAATGGAGTAATTACTTAGCTTAATTTGTACTCAAGTAAAAGTAAAGTTACAGACTTAAAGTGTTCTTGTCTCAGGTGAAGGTCATTTCTTGGATCTGGATACGAACTGAGAAACATAATAGATGCCATTCTATACATGGTGTGTTATTGGAGTCTTCCCAGTTCCAGCTGATCTAATTAATGCAGCCATTTTTCAGAATTTAATATTGATAAATTATAAAGCCGAGTATCATCAACATAACAGTGAAAGCTAACACCATGACTCCTGATAATATCTCCCAGAGGTAACATGTAAAGTGTGAAAAGTAACGGCCCCAGTACTGAGCCTTGAGGTACTCCATATTTGACTTTTGATCCTCATTTACTGCTACAAACTGATAGTGGTCAGATAATTACAATTTGAACCATGCTAAGGCGCTTCCACTAAAGCCAACATAGTTTTCTAGTCTATTCAAGAGAATGTTGTGGTCAGTACTGTTGAACGCAGTGCTGAGATTTAATAGCACTAATAATGAGATACAACCATGATCAGATGATAGAAGCAGGTCAATAGTAACTCTAATGAGAGCAGTTTCAGTAATATGGTACGGTCTAAATCCTGATTGGATCTCCTTGCAGATACCTTTTTTCTAAGAATAAATATAGTTGTGAGAATACTACCTTTTCTCATATCTTTGACATTTGGCAATTTTAAGGTTTTGGGGACATAATGACAATGATGAATTAATAATAGTCAAAATAGTATCTATGACTTCTGGAAGCAGATTTCTTTTAGTTTAGATGGAATAGGGTCTAACATACATGTTGTTGTTTTAGATGATTCAACAAGGATTTTCCTCAGGGGATCTATAGTTCACTATCTGATGTGATACTGTAGAAGATGGCTGCATAGTTACAATTTTATTTCTAAAAGTATCGATCTTGGAAGTAAAGTAATTCATGAAATCATTACTGCTGTAGTCTTGGGGAATATTAGCACCTGTTGACACTTTATTTTTTGATAATTTAGTTACTGTACTGAATATATACTGGAGATTAAGTTTGTTTTATTCTAAAAGAGACAAACAATAATCAGATCTAGCAGTTTTTAATGTTATTCTGTATGAGGCTATACAAAATTCTTCTTTTTTTTTCTAGCTGTGCTCCATTTTCCGGGCTGCTCTCTTTAGGGTGCGAGTGTGCTCATTATTATGGAGTTAGATTTCATCTTTCTTAAATGTAAGGGAGCAACCGTATCTAAAATGCTAAAATCAGTCACTTTGGGGGGTGGACTCATTTAAAGTAAAGTTTAAAGCCAGTCTGTCTGCTTCCTGACCTGGGCACTAGTCAAGTTGGAGCTCTAAGACTATACATGTTGCAAGGGTGCAATGTGACTATGCAAGGAGAAGCCATTTACTCACCATAAGTAACAGAAGATTTATTTACCACTGTTGTTTGACTTTGAAACTGACTTTTCAAATATTTCAAAGAATTTCCAGCTCTATTTTTTTTACTATTTCAAACTATTTAAAGCTTTGGATGACCAAATTATATTTTGATTTAAACAAACCATATGTTTTAAAAAAAAATACTATAAAGAGTAGATGGCAGATAAGGAGCACTTACTGGCTTATTAGTGTTGCTAATAAAAGAGCATTTTGTCTGCTTCCCAACTCAAGCTCAGTGCTTTAGTGTCAAATGTGTTTTACCAAAAAATAAATATGTAATATTATTAGCTGCTCTTATAATAACTGCTTATATTAATGCAAAAATATATATTTTTATGATTAAATTATCTTTATTTTTAATACCACCCACATCATCACCCCACCACTACCAAATCTGCTCCTAGCACCACCATCAGTAGAACAGGGGACCTTCTCCTACAATTCCTAAGTTCAGCTAGCTTGATCCTTGTGAGTTCACTCACTCCTGGATAGCTCTGGAGAACCTGCTTCCTCCAAATGGTACTGAACTATTCAAATATCAGATCTTAGCGGCTCATCTTAAGCTGGAGGAGGCTAGAATGATAGTGGATGCTTATCTTAACTCTCCTACTCCATTCACTGTTATGATGACAGCACTTCATGATATATTTGCCCAACCACATCAGTTAGCCTTAAAGAAGATTGCTAGTGTTCTTGAGAGTGCTGACATAAAGCAAGGTGATATCTCAGCCTTCCAGAGGTTTTCTTGGTGCAGTCACTAGTGGGCCTATTGAGAACCATGGGGCATAAAGGTGATTTGTAGCTGAGTTGTGGGTTTCTTGCTGCATGCCTTTTGAGTAAGATGATCCCTGAGATTTGCCAGCATATATTCCGCCATGTTTAACCATGCTGCCTAACGCAACCTTAAAATTCCTCCCCAGATTCTGGATTCCTTTCTTCTTTCTAGATCTACGTTCCCCACCATCTCATTAGTCACAACGTGAAATTGTGCTTTGTAACTGCTCCTATGAGTTTCAGGGACAAAGGTTTAATAAGTACCTGCTACTAGAACCCACCCTACTAGAGTGTTGATATTAAGGCAATGCTCCATCAGGTTCACCTTATATCTGAGGATCGTCCTCTACACTGTTTCTTTTGACAGGACATGAAGATGGATGAGGCACCCAGGATTCCTGGGTGGCAAGTAACCCTAGCCTCCAGTCCATGTTGTGCAATCCGGTTTAACTGCCTACAGAGCCTGCCTACTCTCAGAACTCGATTGATTGACTACAAATTTTCCTTCTGGAGCTGGATTTGAAATCCTCCAATGGGCCTGCAATGGTCCTACTATACTGAGTCACCTACCTTTTCATTGTAAGTGTGGACCTGTGGTTAACACAGGAGACATTAGACGTCCCGGAACTGATGCTAGGTCTGAGCTGGAATTGACAGACACTTTTTCCTACAAATACAAGCTTGTGATTTATGACTTCTACTTTAAGTAATTTCTATAGGGTGCAGTACGACCCCTTCGGATGGCTTCTGTTTTTTATGAAAGTCTTCATTAAGCGGCTGTGGAACAAGCAGAGAGGGTGGGATGAGCCCAACCTGCCACCTAAGCTTCTCCAGTCCTGGAATACATGGGAGGAAGAACACAGATACCTTCCTTGAATCTCTTTTCCCTGGTCTTATGTCCCTCCTGAAATTAGGATTGATGGAGTTACCCATGAGGGACATATCTTCTTGATGCCTTAGAGTAGGCATATGGAGCAGTGGCCTGCCTTCGGACTACTGACAAGAACTTACCTGTCCTTCATCTTAGCATGTTCCCGTGTCACTCTTAAACAAGCTCACTTCCAAGGCTGGAACTCTGTAGAAGTCTAGTTATAGCACAGTTGGCTAACTTGAAACCAAGAATCGCTGAGATTCCATACCTTTCTCTTCTAGCAACACTGATGCATGGAACTACAACACCTGACAAGAACTGCTGTATGTTACTGCCCAAGAACATCAGGCCAACTTGATTACAGGTTGTCCAGGGAGATACGAACATACTATTGGATTTTAAGAGGCAGTGAACATGACTGCCCAGAATGCCGATCCCTGAGATGTGAGATCTACCTGCTGCAGGCCTGTTTTGTGGTTGTTGTCATGTTCTTGTGCTCGTTGTTACCTACTTTCTGTCTTGCGTTGATTGTGTCACTTGGATCAGGTGTGTTCAGTTAATCATGTAATTTACTTTTGACTTTATAAGTTCCAATCTGTTTGATGTCTGGTCTCGCCTCAACATCTTTGTAAATTCTTCAGTTGTGTCTTTGTATGTGTGTGGTTGTTGTATGATTATTTCCTTGTTTATTAATGATTAAAGTTGTTAACTAGATATTCTCATCAAGTGCTCCCTTCCTTCAGAACCACACCGTGACATTATCGTAATAAATTATGTTTTTTAAATATATTTAAATATAAGTTTAAACTAGTCTTCTAATTTATATATAAGAAGAATTAAGATTTCAATGATGTTTTGATGAACGAACTTAGTTTCCTTTTCAGGAATATGGCTGTATTATGAATTAAGCACATACTTGTATTGTGCTCATTCTAAACTGCAGCTGTCCTTTCAGATCCAGAGTTCATTATTCCCTCATAACTCATCCGCTCTCTCATCGGCGCGCGGTGCATTACGTGCTGCGCGCAGGGCGGGGCCAATGCGCGGTGACGTCAGAAAGGTCGTGGGTGAGAGGTGATCGGGACACATCTTGTTGTCTTTGTAAGAGTGGAGCTCGATCACGCAGCCGTGTCTTCCCTCTTCCCCGAATCCTCTCAAAACTCCCTCCCGAACCTCCCGGACCTTCCCCTCTCACCCTCCGGACCCTCGGACCCTCTCCCCTCCCGCAGCGCGCGTCAGGTGAGGCTTTACCGCGGCTCACGCGCTCAGGAGCGCGAGGGGCCTGCAGGCCGCGGGCTAGCGTTAGCGCTCGTGCTAATCAGCCTCCGCGCTTCTCCTGCTATATTAGTGGATATTTCAGCGTGAAGCGCGGCAGCGCGTCGTTTAAACCGCCAAACAATCGCCGTGAATACAACACAAACCGGTTTGTTTCGTTTAAAGTGCAACCCGCCGTTACGACGCTCTGTTACGCAGCTAGTAAACACGAGCTAAAGCAGCTTTACCAGCGATTCACGAGTCGATGGTAACATGTCATATTTACGTAAGCAAAACCTATTTCGAACAATATTGGTTCGACTCGCAGGAATTAGCTTCATAATTATAGCCGTGGCCTGCTGGGTGAAATGAGCGTTTATTGTAAATATCCTGCTGATGAAAATGTGACCAGCAAAACAGCGCCAATGAATGGCATGTTTACACTCAGTCAGCGATTGCGTGAGTTTTTATTCAGATTCACTCAAGCCGTGGTGTTCTCTGAAGGACAGTGAGGATCTCCTGCGGTTCGGTGACCGTGTGTGTGTGTGTGTGTGTGACAGGTTGATCATCCGTGACCAAAGATCCAGAGCTCGACTCATTGATCATCATGGACTCTGGTGTGATTGAAGGAGGACTCAACGTCACGCTCACCATCAGACTGCTCATGCATGGCAAAGAAGTGGGCAGCATCATTGGAAAGGTGGGTTTGAGAGAGCGCTGTGCAGTGAGAACGTATTTCGTTACTGTCTTTCTGTACTTGAAGGATAAGGTGACCCAGTAGTGATGTTCTGTCACCATCAAGACGTTCTAAACTCGTGCGACCTTCGCTCATCTTCAGAACACAAATTAAGTCAGTTTTTTTTTGAAGTAGTATGTCATATTTGACCGCAAACTAGTAGTAAGGGTAACTTTTTACAAGTTGATATTCAAATTAACTGGATAAATAAGCTTAGGATAGGATAACTATTTTATTTATATAATGTAAGATACACACAATTATGAGAGTGAAAATAAAATCAGAATAAAATGAAGGATGGGCAAATGGCATGCAGTGTCTTTTAGTACGACCCACTCGATCATATAAGACTAGGATGATGAATTAAAAAAGGGAGATTATATATATATATATATATATATATATATATATATATATATATATATATATATATATATAGTGGCTTGAGTTAATTTGATAAATGTGATATGATCATTTAAGAAATTACAGCCACAAAATCAACAATTTTGATCACAAAAATCACACAAAGTCATCAAATCCTGGAGGGACATGACCAATTAAATACTTTTGTAAACTTTTACCTGATTTTTCAAATTTGTCCAACATTGATTTTAAAATGAATAAGTTAATAATAATAAAAATAATAATTGTAAGGCTGAATGTTAATGTGGCTGATCTGATCGGAGGACGAGGAACGAGTGATGGGATGATGAGGACTCATCGGCGGCTCCCAGAAGATAGAACACACTTCCTTTTCACTTAATTTTCCTTTAAATTCTTTTTAAAGACATCCGAAGGTTCCTTTTTTGTTTAGCTTTTGAGATTGTGGTGTGTTGAGGCTTCGGTTTCTGTTTGTACTGTTTTTGGTGTTTTATTAATTTAGTTTCTAAGGAATTATCTTCATTAACGTACAGCACTTTGCTCAGTGCTCTGTTGTTTTCAGTGTGCTTTATAAATCAGCTGATAAACCGGTTACAACAAGAAGTGTGATTGACGCAGTCGAGATGCTTTTTATCATCTGTTAGAACACAATGATATGTGTGAAAGAGCCAGTGCATCTTATAGGATTTAATAGGAAAGCATGGATTTGTAGTGATAGTATAAAACAAGCGTTTGTATTTAGAACAGCAAACACTGATCACCACTGACGAGAGAGAGCTTTTAATGGACTTCGGTGCTTATGACACTTGGAAATAACCAACAACTATTAAGTTAAGTGAATTGTTCCAGTGATCTCTTACACTTCGTGTAGGGGAATGGAATATTACTCTACTTCATTGGGGACATTCTAAACATTATAAAGTTTACTTAAGAACAACTACACTGCCTCCATCAGGGTCCTCAGGAACACAGTGGCTTAAAGTGGAAATGAAGCAGGCAGTCAAGTTTACATTTATGTGAAAAAATAAGCATTTCTTTATGTTTTGAGCAGACACTTGATTTCTAATGGAGGACAATGAACTTTTAAAGTACTGTTGAGGCCGTAATAAGTGCAACTGCCTTCGCGTTTGAGATGGGACTGAATAGTCAAAGTATCAGAAACGATGTTTTTTAACTCTTCAGGACTATCAAAGTAATTGTGTGCTTTTTCTGATGTGGAAAATGTTGTTGTTTAACTCTGTGAGAAACAGCAATGTTTTGAAGAATTTTGGGAACCCAATGGTTGCTGCTAGCCATTGACTAACATAGTATTTCTTTTTTCCTGGGATTATGGAAATCATATCCTGCATCTATCAGACTGACACTAAATGTAAATGTAAAAGGTTAAGCACTCAATTAATCTTTTGAATTTTATGGAGATTAGATTTTCATAAATCTTTAGAAATTTCATGAAAAATGGCATAAAAATAAGAAACAATCCAGGCTGACACCCATCTGCACGCATTGTTGAATTAATCTTATGTAAATAAATCATTTAATGTCTCTTTTAATGTTTTCAATTAAAAATAATACAACAGGAAATTCAGGATCGAATTGCCTGACACACAGTGAAAATTCCCCGTAGCACCCCCTAGTGGTCAAACACATCTAATACTGGTACATCTGGTTATATATATGAATTAGGCCTGGGCAATAAAACGATAACAATAATTATCTAGCGATATAAATTTTGCTACGATAACAAGAGTTAAATAAGCGTTTGTGGCCTGAGCTACTAGAGCAGACACGCATGCGCTGCGGTACGAAACATTACTTATATGCATATGTCTTTGTATCCTGCAGAAAGGTGAATCTGTGAAGAAGATGCGAGAGGAGGTGAGTTGTGAAGCGTGTCTAGCTGCGGTCGTGATGGTTTTCTTCATGCGTGTTAGTGATGGTATTTCGAGCCTCTCTAAAGTAGCATGTTGTTCTCTGCAGAGCGGCGCTCGGATCAACATTTCTGAAGGGAACTGCCCCGAGCGCATCATCACCCTCGCAGGCCCCACCACCGCCATCTTCAAAGCCTTCTCCATGATCATTGAGAAACTAGAGGAGGTGCAAACAGATTTCTCTGTTTCCTGTCGTTCACTGTGAAATACAAAACTAAATGGCAACCATGTTGTAGTATTGTAAATACAGATTCCTGCTTATCTGTGACATTGTGGGGTTTATTTCTAATGTTAAATTAGCTGAGGTGTCAAATGTTCATGTGCTCCAGGACATCAGCAGCTCCATGTCCAACAGCACGGCCACCTCGAAGCCCCCGGTCACGCTGCGGATCGTGGTGCCGGCCAGCCAGTGCGGCTCGCTCATCGGCAAGGGCGGCTGCAAGATCAAAGAGATCAGGGAGGTGAGGAGATCGCCGTGTTCAGCAGGGAAGGAAGGTCTTGGTTGGTATGTGAAGATGACTGGTTTTTTTTTCTGTCTAGTCGACAGGAGCTCAGGTACAGGTGGCTGGAGACATGCTGCCTAACTCTACTGAGAGAGCCATTACTATCGCTGGGACCCCGCTGTCCATCATCGAGTGTGTCAAACAGATCTGTGTGGTCATGCTGGAGGTAAAACCCTTCGCTCTGGCTGTCCAATAAAGAAACAGTAGGCTGTGATTAGAGAAGTTTTCATTACCAGTTTGCTGGCGACCCTTTAACATTCTCAGCTGCTCGCTAGTAATACAGAGTGCGCTAACACCCCTGTGACGCTCGAGTATGGTTCATAGAGCTAAAACCAATGTTGCTTATTCTGATTAGATTTGTTAGAATTACTATTTAAGCCATCATTACTCTCTTCCTGTTTCAGTCGCCTCCCAAAGGTGTGACCATCCCTTACCGACCCAAACCCTCAGGATCGCCTGTCATTTTTGCAGGAGGACAGGTGAGTGTGATAATGCCACCTGCAGCTTGTATTGTGTGTGTGTGTGTGAATGATCCGTGTTTCATGTGGCGTGTGTGTTTTGCAGGCATATGCGGTGCAGGGACAACATGCCATTCCTCAGCCTGATGTAAGAGACGATTTCCATACATTTCTGCAACCCCATTAGGGTTAACAAACGTTGTGTTTTGACTGTTAAAAATCTTGGCTTGCTGTTTTGTGTCTCTGCAGCTCACTAAACTCCACCAGTTGGCGATGCAGCAGAGTCCGTTTCCTTTGGCCCCCAGCAGCCAAGGCTTCACTGGTATATCCTGTCTCTCAGACACTATTGCTCTGCGTCTGGTCTTCTCAGAGGCTGATTGTGTTTTTCTGTTCTGCAGCTGGTATGGACGCTACTGCACAGACAGGCTCTCATGAACTGACCATTCCAAATGATGTGAGTTCGCTGACCTTTCACTTCCTGCTGAAATGTTACACGTTGCACAGCTCGTCAAGCTTTAATTCGTGGCTCACATGGTAGTTAATACAATATGATGTGATCGTATTGATATTTAAAAATAAGCAGGGCTATAACACAGCTGATTAAAAAAACTAGCACTGTCTGTACTAGATGAGTGGCGCGATTTGACAACACAAGAGAACCCTTTATATTCATTGATGTGGTGTGATGCGACACGATCCAGTCAGTAAACTGATGCCTCGTTCAGTTTTTTATTATTTTTTTGCTTCTTGTTTGCTTTGTCCAGATTTCAGCTGTTGTATTATGTTTTAAAATACAAGCAGTAATAAACAGTACGTTAATAGATAAACAGTGGCGTTATAAACTAGAAATGATATATAAACTTCATCTTGATGAAGTAACTGGTCATGCTTTGTGTTAGGAACACTGTGATCCAGCTCGTTTCCACAGCCTTCAGTACCCTTAATAGACGTGTCTGCAGGAAAGTACCATTCAGAGATAAAATGTGACCAGCACACATCTGCCTCCTTTTTTTAAATGAAGTATGAAAGGCTTAAGAGTAAAATAGTGATAGCTTTGTAATGTTATATGACTAATCAATGATTAAATAGCTACAAAGGGAACAACTATTCCAGAGATGAAGTTTGTACAAAATTATTGCAAGAGCATAGACTTGTTCTTACGAACTCTTGTGGAGGAAAAAAATCAATGACCATGAGGGGAAAATCCGATGACGAATATTAGATATAAATGTAAGGGGTTGAAAAATATTATAATTATGGTGTTCCGATGCATCTTAATTACGTTCTAAAAAACGTTTAGCTTCAGTCTTTTGTGGTTAGATTGATCTTTTGCTGCAGTATTGAAATTCATGTAGAGATGTAGTTGTAATTTTACTTAAGTTGTGGCATCATGATTTAAATAATTACACTCCCGTTCCCAATTTTGGACATGCTTATTTTACTTTATTTTATTCAGTAAGACATTTAGTAGTGAAGTTAATTTAAGTAGTAATTATTTTCATGATGTTTATGTTCCTGACAGTTGATTGGCTGCATCATCGGCCGCCAAGGTGCCAAGATCAATGAGATTCGTCAGATGTCAGGGGCACAGATCAAGATCGCCAATCCAGTGGAGGGCTCGACCGACCGACAGGTCACCATCACCGGCTCACCCGCCAGCATCAGTCTGGCCGAGTACCTAATCAACGCACGGTAACCAACCCGCTCTGTCTGCCGCCTCTAAGGCTTCTAGTCCACTGTTCCCTTTACTAGTTTCTGTCTTGATGACACTTTATACATTCTACTAACAGAAAGCATCTACATGTCAACTAGCAGTCAGACTTCTAGGGCAGTCATTTTGACCATTTAAAGATTTTGCAACACAGCTGTAATACCCTGACTTTTTCTAAATGTGTGTATTTATTAAAATGATAAAACGCTACAGAGTTATGAGTATCTCTACCTTATAATGGCCGTAGGAGTCAAATTACTGTTTGCGTTACAGAGGCCGTATTATTTCAGTTTTAGCTAAACATACTTGTTTTTGCCTTGTTGATTTTATATTCCCTTTTTGCTGAAAAAATAATTGTGCTATGGTTCCAGTTATGATTTTCAAAATACCCATTTATACAATAGCCATCCATTTATTGATGGTTTATGATTCTACTAGTGGCTATATGTTTCCAATTTAAGTATTGTCAATGTACTGAAAACTACTATGTTTCATTTAGTGAAATATTCTGCATCATTTCATATTTATTGGCATTTAGACTTACAGATATAATCAGTTTTGCTCTCCTGTTTGCCGTGAGAGCAGTCTAGCCCTTACACAGTTATATACCAGAAATATCTGTTTTAGAGTAATAGCATGAAGCATGATGACAGACATTGAAAGCTTCATCGTAAAACCTGGAAGGAAGTATCGACTGTAAATATGACCAATGGCATTCAGTTTAGTTTAGTATGATCAGTCAAAACGACGCTATGGCCATTCTAGTAGTTACAGATTTATTAGAAACTTCTTCTGCTAACCCTAAACCCACCCTAACAGTCTCCACTGAGAATTAGTTGATATGTAGTTGCTTCTATTCAGTAGAGTGTCTAAAGTGGACTGTGAAAATCACCTTTCTCTGCCTTCTCTTGCTATTTCAGACTCTCATCTGAGGCAACAGGAATGGCCTGAACTGATGCTCTCCGCCACCCACCGCCCTTTTCTCCTCCTCCATCACATTTACGCTCTCTAAGTGCAAAAGGAAACCAAGTATTTTCAACCTAACTTTCCTTTCACCCACCCCAAGCTATGCTTCATGGATATACACAAGTATTTTATTTATTTATTTCATGAAAATGTTTTTAAAATCCCTTTGCGTACAGTTTTTAATGTCTTTTTTTTTTTCTTTGCATATTTTGTCAGTTAACATTACCGTATGGAAGTGACAGTGGAGAAAGTGGAAAAATCTGAAAACGCATAAATGTTTTTGTTATCTCAGATTTTTCTTATAAAAACAGAAAAAATAAAAAAGAGAGCAACTACAAATGATAGATTGACCGCTTTCCCTGTATCAAACATTTATTTATTTTAATTTAACTCTAGGAAGTTACAGATTTTAAAATCCTAGAATTGAGCTTTAGAGAATAAGCTCCGTTTTCTGCATCAGATCGATTTGAATCTGTGAGGTGTTTCAGGTGACTTTTTTTTTTTTTTTTTTTTTTTTTTTTTTTTTACGTTTGAATATTTGTCATTCCTCAATACTTGTCGTTTTTTTTTTTTTTCTTCTTCTTTATCCTGAAGTTGGAGATTTTGTTAGAGGGAGGGATGGGAGATGCTGCAGTTTCTGCATAAATGACATTACTGGTATAATAATGAGTTGAAAATATTTCTTTTAGAGAGAATATTTTTTTTAACCCTGTGGTGTAGAGCCCAGACTGGAGGATTCCCAATTGACATTTATATGATGATGATGATGATGATGATGATGCGACTGAGTTACTGATCAATTACATGACTAGAAGGAACTTTCTAGAATTAACACTAGTTTCCTCTCTACTCTGCTTGAGTAATAGTTATGTTTTCTATTTTATTATTTTTTTTTTCTATTTTATTTTTTGTTTTCTTGCAGGAGGAAGGAAAACCTAAAACCTTTTTGTGCACGTTTTCAGAATATTGTAGATTTGGAGTGCAGCTGGAATGAAGAATTAAACATGCAAAATTAAAACATGAAATGCTGAAACTATGGAATGGTATAGTGTTTTTCATCTGTATTTGGTTTACTGTGTTCAGTTATTTTTTTTTGGTGGCCTATAAAATGCTCTTAATATGTTCCATGTGTTCACTGATTGGAGAGCGCGTTAATGGACAAAGTAATGACAGATTTATTTTTTGAAAAACAATATAGGTGGCAGTTTTTATTATCAGAAAATAAATGCGCATGGATGATTAATTCACAATAAGATAAGTAACATGCATTTAAAAAATACTCCGGTATGAAATGAATGCTTATTCAGGGTTAATTCATGAAAATGTTTCACGGCTGGAAAAATGTTTGAAAAATAAATGTAAAAGAAGAGCCTGTGACAGTGAACCTCAAAATGAATCATAAGGGTCTTTTTTGAGATTATATATGACCTGAAAGCTGAATGAATAAGCTTTGTTGATGTGTAGAGCTACTTGAAAATCTGGAGGGTGCAAAAAAAAAGTAACAAAATTGACATTAGAGACCTGAAGTCCTTAGAAACACATTTTACTATCAAAAATAAAGTTTTGGATAGTAAAATATGTTTATGGTAAGAAATTTACCAAATCTTCATGGAACTTGACCATTACTCAAACCAATGATTTTGGAATTAAACAAAGAAATGGTTACCTTGACCCATGCAATGTGTTAGCCATTGCTACAAATATATCTGTGCTACTTCTCACTGCTTTTGTACTCCAGGGTCACGTTTGTTAAATGTTTATAATACTGGCTCAACTACAATATAATCAATCAATAATCAATTTATTTTTGTTAGGCTTGCAGCATAATTATTGGATTGTCATGTTCAAGGACATAATTATTATTATGCACCTGTGAAATCGAAGAGAGAATGCAGTATCTTGTGAATAGACTCCAATACTTCAGTATCCTGCCAGGTTGGAGGGACCTTTGGTGTGTTCCAGGATGCCCATCTTGTGGGCACTCGGTTATGAGGGTGCGCTAAGGAAGTTTAAGCTCCTGCTGTTGCTGCCACCACCTTCCAACTGTGGGAGAGGTGCCCCGCATGTAGGGCAGATGATGAAAAGGATGACTTTTGGGACAGCCTGGTCATGCACCTACGGCCAGTCATCCTGGATGAGCACGTCATCCTGGGAGGCGGTCTGAATGGTCAAGTTGGCTCAGGCAATGACTAGGATACACACTGCCGTGAAGGACATGGGTGGTTCGGTGTGCAGAATAATGTTGGAAGCCGCATACTCTACACTCATTTGGCCACCTACACTAGTGGCGAACATGCCACTCAGATCGACTACTGAGTGATCTCCGGCGTCAAGATTTGAATCCGGTGAGTAACATCAAAATGATCCTGTATGATAGGGTTGCTCTCTGACTCTGTTTCCGCTAATAGACATTAGACTGGACTGCAGCGGCGCAGTGATGGCCATGGCGAAAGAGTCGCCATTACCAGGACTTGAAAAACTGGACATGGCAGGAGGGGCAAATGACATCTACTGTCTTACAAAGCTTGTCACCACAAGACATTGGCCATGATTATTTCTCTGGCATCTGCAATGGAGAGTTCCCTCACCCACACTTGGCCCAGTCCATGGCCTTCCTGGACCCGGTGAAAACATTTGACTGGGTCCCCCACAATCTCATCTGGAGAGTACTAAGGCTCCATGGCATCACAAAACCTCAAACAGGAAGACAAGCTTTTCATAACATACAAAGAGTTGTTATATAGTATAGAACAGTATATAAAATATACTATACTAAATATAAAAATAGTATATAAAATAAAAAAAAAACTAAATGCCAAGGACCATGCAGTCCTGTTACTGGATGCAGAGAAAGCCTTTGACAACCTTGGATGAAAGTATCTTTTTGAGGTGCTTAAGACATTTGGGTTGGGTGATGGATATTTTAAATGGATTAAATTACTTTACAATGACCCACAAGCAGAAATAATAACAAATAATCAAATTTTAATACCCTTTTAAGTAGAGGCACACGTCAAGGGTGCCCACTGTGCCCTTTATTCTTATTCGCAGTAGAACCCCTTGCGATGGCAATTAGTAGTAGTAGTCCTGATATTAAAGATATAATAATAGGGGAGAGAGAACACTATCTGCTATCTGTTTGCAGACAACATATCTGTCAGGCTTTTCACCAATTTGGGGGATTTAAAAGTTGGGTGTATAAGGGAGCAAAACAAGGATTTATATAAGCATGGTATAATGATGTCATTCCAACAATTGATGAGAGCATATGATATTTCTCAGAAACACTTCTTCAAATATCTACAAAGAAGTTTTATACACTCAAATTAAAACTTATTTAGAGCCTGTTTTGTCAACCACAGAAAAACATACTTTGAAACATTTAAGGGATAAAGGCCTGTTAAACTGCATGGGAAAAATTATCTTCAGGAAGATATTTCTAAAGATGGATGGATTCTTGTTTGTTTGCCCAAACATGCAGGTTGCTGTAATATAAATGGCTCATGCAGACTTGCATTACCCCAGTTAAACTGCATAAGTTTAATCCAAATATCCCTGACTGGTGTTTAAAATGTAAACAAGAAATTGGATCCCTTTACCACTGCATGCAGCAGTATATTGAGATTCAAAAGTTCTGGAAGTATGACTGAAGAAAATATTCCTTACGATCCTAAACTTTATTTCATATATGTCTAGTAATTTTTATGGTGAACACTAATAAACTTAAACTAATTGACTTTAGCTTGCTTCAGGCGAAGTGGACTATTTCTTAAAATGGAAGGAGATACAAGGTCCTTCCCCAGCCCTCTGGACAAGAGAAATGACTAACAACCATGGAGAAGCTGACTTTTGCAGTTAAAGGGAAAATTAAAAACCTACAACATTTGGACTCCATTTTTACACAAATTTAACCAAGAGGACCTGATTACGGGGATGACCTACAACACTCAACTCTTTTGTCTTTACTGCATAATTGTAGTGTAGTATTTAAATTGTAAAATGGAAGGCTTATTTTTATTTTATTATAAATTGTTTTGTTCCGTATATACAAGAAATTCAAATAAATTTATTCTGGAAAAAAACAAAACAAAACCTCTAGCATGGTCAAATGCCCAGCCGGGATGTAGCCACCCTTGAACATCACTGTTGGGGTCCACCAAGGATCAGCCCTCTCACCCCTGCTGTTCATTTTCTGTAAGGACACGGTGACGTCCGATCTACAAAGAGCATACCCCTGGACACTTTGTGTCACCCTCAAAGACTCTGTACCAAAAGACCTCAAGGAGCAAGTACAACAATGGTAGGGCTGGCTCCAAAGCAACATTTTGCCAAAGCGCAGTACCTTGACACCAATAGTGTTCATTTCAACACTTTGCAAGTGTATATATGGGAACCACCCACAAAGTGTTAATTCAACACTTTTGAAAGTGTTGCTTCTTACAACACCAACGCAGTGTTACAATGAACACTGAGTGTCAAAATTCTACACTCTTCCGGTGTTGGACTAACACTATAGAAAAATGGAAACTACAGTCTCCTCAACCTTATCGGAGTCATAGATTACACCATCCTGGTGCTGATAGTACACCTTTTTAGTAACAAAATGAAACACTAAAGGATGTTGCCATTTTTTTTTCTTGTTAATGGTCTCCATTATCCATTACAAAATCACAATCAGAATATAATACATTTACTGAAATAAACACATCACTCTATATAACTCTCTTTAAAACTTTATTCCACCACAAAACACTAAGCCATCAAGTCAGTGCCTTAAATATAACAGTCCAAAACTATGTAAAATAGACTGTCGTTGCCATAGGACATTTGTAAATGAAATGGCTTGTAGAAATACAACTCTTCAGGTTTTTTGAGTACAAGACTGTTCTCTTGTGCAACAATATTGAAGGCATGGAGATGTTCGACAAACTCTGATTCCATACATGATGCCAACAAATAAATTCCATCCTTGATAATAATTTGACCAATTTTTCCAAAGACGGGTGCATCATCAACTAAGTTTAAGCAAACAACAAATCCACTGCGATACTCAATGCCATGACACTTAACCCATGATGTTACGGCTATCTCACTAGAGAGATCAATGTGGAGCTGCTCTGAAATGAAATCACAGTTTTCAAGGTTAGACAACAATTCATTCAATTCAATTTTTGAAATTTTTCATTCTTCAATTTTTGAAGTGTTTTGCTTCATACCGCATAGTCCATACGTGAATCAGTGGGCCAATTTGCCTGATGCAGTTAGGGTAATGAAGCATTAGATGATGTTTCGGAATGAGATTCTTAGAAGGATATAACTCCCTGATCTGTGATGCTCTGCTATCAGATGCTTCAAAAGTATCGTCATTCCTTCAGAGATGCAAGGGGAAAATATAATATTAACAATCTGTAAGAGAAGCAACATCAAATGCCAGTGCTTATCTCCCTCAGGGACTACATCACCAAATATGAGAGGGATGTTTCTAATGAGACACAATGTCTGACTTGCATTGAGTCCAATGCCATTTCCTGCTTGTTGAAGGTTGACCTTGGTTGGACAGTTATTTTTGTCCAAATAGCCATAGTTGAAGGCATGCTATCTTTGAGGAATGGAATTGCTGGAAATTAGATTGCAACTCATATATTCAAAGAGCAGTTTCACCTCATACTGAGCAACTCCTTCGAGGACATCATGCATAATATCCAGCACAAAGTTCTCAGATACATTAAAGTAAGTCAAAGTATTGAGTATAGAATTTCTTTTAACACCGTAATAGGAGTTTTCTTTGGGGTTGTTGGAAAGATACTTGTAATGCTCTTCATTTAGGTTTCTGTTACGCAAGATCACACGTGGATCATCCTCGCTAAATACTTCCTCTGCTAACACCTTGTCAGTGAGACACAGTCTGCAGTAATATTTTGCAGAAAACGATTCAACATAACCAAGAATACAATTTAGACCCAAGTTATCACCGGTAATTTGCGCAATAGTACCAAAGGTGGGCTCCTCAGAAAATGACACCTTTATTCCCTCGTGCTCAAGTACTTTGACATCACCAATTAATGGGTCAAGTATTCGGTCCATACCATACTTTTTTCCATCTTCAGAATGGAACAAAGATATTAGATGTATGTTCATTAAGGAAGAATTTATGCGTGGTGGCAGGTTGCGAAGCACAAAATATAAACAACCAAGTTTATGAATCCCCTGTTTAGACCCTAATGGGTTTGCAGTTTCGAAATCATCATAGTAAATTAGAATCTGAAGTGCACTGCTATGGCTAGAATACAAAGGATGGTTTTTGTAATACTGTCCATCACAAAAATCTTTATATCACTTTGGCGTTTCTCTTGAATGAGATTACGCACTTCTTCGTTCCTAAAAATGAACTCAAGAGTCTTCAGAAGAGGAATATATATAAAGGTGTCATTAACAGGTATCTGTTCATACATTCCAGAGGTTTTATTTCTTCTTGAATCGTATCGGACACCTAAGTGCATTTCAATAGGCTCGACAACTCCTCATTTCTCACTGAAATTTTTTCTCCATTTTGTATCAGTATTAAAATCAGAGAATGGATTATGAAAACTGTTAAAAACTTCTTCAACTGAACTTCTATTTGTGCTATCAACAGGCACAACATTTAAAACATTTTCTCTTAAACTTGTATGGAAATCATTGACAAAATCCTCCATGCTTTCAACAACTGACATAATTACACTGTTTGCAACACCGTTACCCTGCAAATGAGCTATTATGGATGCACACATTTCCCTGGAACTATCCCTTGAAACGGAAGAACACACATGCAAATTTGCATCATTATCCGATCTTTGCTCTGTGTCAGACACAACAAGTGACTCTGCTTCATCAGGATTTGGAGCTTGATTTTGTAATGATACATTCTCACTGCTTGATGCTACACCCCTAAAATGAAACCTAGTTAAATGTTTTCTAAACCCTGCATAACTTTTAAATCACAAGGAACAATCATCCTGAGCACAAACCAGCTCAAATTTCTTTCCTGGGTACAAACCATATACAAGTTTAAGGTGCCAAATTAATCTTACTGTTCTAGCAAAGACTGATTTACAGATGTAGCATTAAAACATCATTCAAGATTTTAATGCGACTTCACGGACGACTTTTTTACTTGACGCCCGCCACCCTGGATGAAAATTTTAAGCGTTCAATACCTAACCCCAAACATTCAGGCGCTACAACCAGACGTTATTGGCCGGGTTAAGTTTGACTTCTCGGACGCTTTCCCACTCGACCATGGTAACCCTGGAGGAAATTTTTAAATATTCAAAATCTAATCCCAAACATCCAGGCGCTTCATCTAGCCGATCTTGGCCGTGATAGGTGCTACTTCTTGGACGCTTTCCCACTCGACCCCCGCCACCCTGGGGGGGTCACAGACTAACTCCATAACAGTAACATATTACATATTACTGGGCATGATTTTATTAAGTAAAGGCCCTGGATTTTTCTTTAAGGCCTGGGCCCACACACTCACCCCATTACTATAACACTTTTATGGGTATTATCATGGCCGGGTTAAGTGCAACTTCTCGGAGGCTTTCCCACCCGACCATGGTAACCCTGGAAGAAATTTTTAAGCATTCAAAACCTAATTCCAGACATCCAGGCGCTTCATCTAGCCGATCTTGGCCAAGATAGGTGCTGATTCTTGGACACTTTCCCACTCGACCCCTGGAGGAAATTTTTAAACGTTCAAAACCTAACCCCAAACATCCAGGCACTTCATCCAGACGATATTGGCTGGGTTAAGTGTGACTTCTCGGACGATTTACCTCTCAACCATGGTAACCCTGAAAGAAATTTTGTTTTAAACATAAGTCCAAACATCCAGGCGCTTCATCCAGCCGAACTTGGCCGTATTAAGCTCGACTTCTTGGACGGTATCCCACTCGACCATGGTAAACCTGGAACAAATTTTTTCATCCAGCCGATCTAGGCCGGGTTAAGTGCGACTTCTCGGATGCTTTCCCACTTGACCATGGTCTTGAATGCTTAAAAATTTCCTCCAGGGTTGCGGGGGTCGAGTGAAAAAGTCATCCGAGAAGTCGCACCTAACTCGGGCCAATATCGGCTGGATGAAGTGCCTGGATGTCTGGACTTAGGTTTTAAATGCTTAAAAATTTCTTCCAGGGATACCATAGTCGAGTGGGAAAGTGTCAGAGAAGTTTCACTTAACCTGGCCAATATCGCCTGGATGTCTGGACTTAGGTTTTGAACGTTTAAAAATTTCCTCCAGGGTGGTGGGGGTCGAGTGGGAAACCGTCGAAGAAGTCGCACCTAATTCGGCCAATATCGGCTGTATGTAGCGCCCGGATGTCTGGACTTAGGTTTTAAACGCTTAAAAATTTCCTACTGGGTTACCATGGTCGAGTGGGAAAGTGTCCGAGAAGACGCACTTAACCCGGCCAATGTCGCCTGGATAAAGTGCCTGGATGTCTGGACATAGGTTTTGAATGCTTAAAAATTTGTTCAAGGTTTACCATGGTCGAGTGGGAAAGCGTCCAAGAAGTCGATCTTAACCCGGCCAAGATCCGTTACATGAAGCGCCAGGATGTTTGGATTTAGGTTTTGAACGTATAAAAATTTCCTCCAGGGTGGCGGGCGTCGAGTGGAAAGAGTCCAAGAAGTCGCACTTAACGTGGCCAATATCGGCTAGATGAAGCGCCTGGATGTCTGGATGCTTAAAAATTTCTTTAAGGGTTACCATGGTCACAAAAAAGTGTTATAGTAATGGGGTGAGTCTGTGAGCCCAGGCCTTAAAGAAAACTGTTATCCGGGGCCTTTATTAAACAAAATCATGCCCAGTGATGTGTTACTGTTATGGGATTAGTATGTGGGCCTAGATGTCTGGTTTTGAACATTTAAAAATTTCCTCCAGGGTGGTGGGGCTCGAGTGGGAAAGAGTCCAAGAAGTACCACCTATCACGGCCAAGATGGGCTAGAGGAAGCGCCTGGATGTTTGGGCGTAGGTTTTGGACGGTTAAAAATTTCTTTCAGGGTTACCATGATCGAGTGGGAAAGTGTCCAAGAAGACGCACTTAACCCGGCTAATATTGCCTGGATGAAGCGACTGGATGTGTGGTTTTGAATACTTACAAATTTCTTCCAGGTTTATCATGGTCGAGTGGGAAACCGTCCATGAAGTCGAGCTTAACCTGGCCAAATTCGGCTGAATGAAGCACCTGGATGTTTGGGCTTAGGTTTTGGATGGTTAAAAATTTCATCCAGGGTGGTGGGGGTTGAGTGAAAAAGTTCTCTGAGAAGTCGCACCTAACTCGTCTAATATCGCCTCGATGAAGCGCCTGGATGTCTGGACTTTGGTTTTAAACGCTTAAAAGTTTCTTCCAGGCTTACCATGGTTGAGTGGGAAAGCATCCAAGAAGTAGTACATATCACGGCCAAGATTGTCTGGATGAAGCGCCTGGATATTTGGACTTATTTTTTTAAATGCTTAAAAATTTCCTCCAGGGTTACAATGATCGAGTGGGAAAGCTTCAGAGAAAGTCGCACTTAACCCGGCCAATATCGTCTGGATGAAGCTCATGGATGTCTACACTTAGGTTCTGAACGCTTAAAAATTTCTTCCAGGGTTACCATGGTCGAGTGGTAAAGCGTCCGAGAAAATCGCACTTAACCAGGCCAATATCGTCTGGATGAAGTGCCTGAATGTCTGGACTTAGGTTTTGAACACTTAAAAATTTCTTCCAGGCTTACCATGGTTGAGTGGGAAAGCATCCGAGAAATCGCACTTAACCCGGCCAATATCGCCTGGATGTCTGGACTTAGGTTTTGAATGCTTAAAAATTTACTCCAGGGTGGTGGAAATCGATTGAGAAAGAGTCCAAGAAGTAGCACCTATCACGGCCAAGATCAGCTAGATGAAGCGCCTGGATGTCTGGACTTAGGAGTTGAATGCTTAAAAATTTCATCCAGGTTTACCATGGTCGAGTGGGAAACCGTCCAAGAAGTCGAACTTAACCCGGCCAAGATCGGCGGGATGAAGCGCCTAAATGTTTGGGGTTAGGCTTTGAAGGCTTAAAAATTTTATCCAGGGTGGCGGGGGTCGAGTGAAAAACTCGTCCGAGAAGTCGCACCTAACTCGGCCAATATCAGCTGGATGAAGCGCCTGGAAGTCTGGACTTAGGTTTTGAATGCTTAAAATTTTATTCAGGGTTACCATGGTCAAGTGGAAAAGTGCATTTAACCTGGCCAATATCGCTTGGATGAAGTGCCTGGATGTCTGGACTTAGGTTTTGAATGCTTAAAAATTTGTTCCAGTTTTCCCATAGTCGACTGGGAAACCGTCCAAGAAGTCGAGCTTAACCCGGCCAATATCGCCTGGATGAAGCGCCTGGAAGTCTAGAATTAGGTTTTGAACGCTTAAAAATTTCCTCCAAGGTTACCATGGTCGAGTGGGAAAGTGTCAGAGAAATCGCACCTATCCCAGCTAAGATCGGCTGGATGAAGCGCCTGAATGTTAGGACTAAGGTTTTGAACGTTTAAAAATTTCCTCTAGGGTGGCAGGGGTCGAGTGGGAAAGAGTCCAAGAAGTAGCACCTATCATGGCCAAGATCGGCTAGATGAAGCGCCTGGATGTCTGGATTTAGTTTTGAATGCTTAAATATTTCTTCCAGGGTTACCATGGTCGAGTGGTAAAGCATCCGAGACATCGCACTTAACCCGGCCAATATATTTTGTATGAAGCGCCTGGATGTCTGGACTTATGTTTTGAACGCTTAAAAATTTTCTCCAGAGTTACTATAGTCAAGTGGGAAAGTGTCCAAGAAGACGCACTTAAGCCGGCCAATATCGCCAGGATGAAACGCCTGGATGTGTGGACTTAGGTTTTGAACTATTAAAAATTTCTTTCAGGGTTACCATGATCGAGTGGGAAAGTGTCCGAGAAGTTGTACTTAACCCGGCCAATATCGCCTGGATGAAGCGCCTGGGTGTCTGGACTGAGGTTTTGAACGCTTAAAAATTTCTTCCAGGGTTACAAAGGTCGAGTGGGAAAGCCTCAAAGAAGTCCCACTTAACCCGACCAAGATCGTGCCCATAAAAGTGTTATAGCAATGGAGTGAGTCTGTGGGCCCAGGCCTAAAAGAAAACTGTAATCCAAGGCCTTTACTTAATAAAATCATGCCCAGTAATATGTAATATGTTACTGTTATGGGGTTAGTCTGTGACCCCCCCAGGGTTGCGGGGGTCGAGTGGGAAAGCGTCCAAGAAGTAGCACCTATCACGGCCAAGATCGTCTAGACGAGGCGCCTGGATGTTTGGACTTATGTTTAAAACGCAGAAAAATTTCTTTCAGGGTTACCATGGTCGAGAGGTAAATCGTCCGAGAAGTCGCACTTAACCCAGCCAATATTGTCTGGATGAAGCACCTGCATGTGTGGGGTTAGGTTTTGATCGCTTAAAAGTTTCCTCCAGGGTCACCATGGTCGAGTGGGAAAGTGTCTGAGAAATCGCACCTATTCCTGCCACGATTGGCTAGATGAAGCGCCTAGATGTCTGCACTTAGGTTTAAAACGCTTAAAATTTCTTCCAGAGTTACCATGGTCGAGTGGTAAAGTGTTTGAGAAGTCGCAGTTAACCTGGCAAATTTCGCCTGGATATCTGGACTTATGTTTTGAACGTTTAAAAATGTCCTCCATGGTGGCGGGGTTCGAGTGGGTAAACGTCCAAGATCGGCTGGATGAAGCGCCTAGATGTCTGGACTTAGGTTTTGAACGCTTAAAAATTTCTTCCAGGGTTACCATAGTCGATTGGGAAAGCCTACGAGAAGTCACACTTAACCCGGCCAAGATCATGCCCATAAAAGTTTTGTAGTAATGGGGTGAGTCTGAGGGCCCAGGCCTTTACCGAAAAAAATCATGCCCAGTAATGTGTTACTGTTATGGGGTTAGTCTGTGAGCCTGGATGTCTGGATTTAAGTTTTGAATACTTCAATGTTTCTTCCAGGGTTACCATGGTCGAGTGGGAAAACCTACGAGAAGTCACACTTCACCTGGCCAAGATCACGCCTGTTTAAGTAATGGGGTGAGTCTGTGGGCCCAGGCCTTTACTGAATAAAATCATGCCCAGTAATGTGTTACTGTTAAGGGGTTAGTCTGTGTGCTCGGATGTCTGGACGTAGGTTTTGAATGCTCAAAAGTTTCTTCCAGGGTTACCATGGTCGAGTAAGTAAGCCTACGAGAAGTCACACTTAACCTGGCCAAGATCATGCCCATAATAGTGTTGTAATAATGGAGTGAGTTTGTGGGCCCAGGCCTTTACTGAGTAAAATCATGCCCAGTAATGTGGTACTGTTATTGGGTTAGTCTGTGAACCTGGATGTATGGATTTAGGTTTTGAATGCTTAAAAATTTCTTCCAGGGTTACCATGGTTGAGTGGGAAAGCCTCACGAGAAGTCACACTTAACCCGGCCAAGATCATTACCATAAAAGTTTTATAGTGATGGGTTGAGTTTGTAGGCCCAGGCCTTAAAGAAAACTGTAATACAGGGCCTTTACTGAGTAAAATCATGCCCAGTAATGTGTAATTGTTATGGGGTTAGTCTGTGAACCTGGATGTCTGGATTTAGGTTTTGAATGCTTCAATATTTCTTCCAGGGTTCCCATGGTCGAGTGGGAAAGCATACGAGAAGTCACACTTAACCCTGCCAAGATCATGCCCATAATAGTGTTATAGTAATTGGGTGAGTCTGTGGCTCAGGCCTTTACTGAATAAAATCATGCCCAGTAATGTGTAACTGTTATGGCGTTAGTCTGTGAGCCTGGATGTCTCTCACGTAGGTTTTGTACGTTCAAATATTTGTTCCAGGGTTACCATGGTCGAGTGGGAAAGCCTACGAGAAGTCACACTTAACCCGGCCCAAATCATTCCCATAAAAGTTTTTTAGTAATGGGGTGAGTCTGTTGGCCCAGGCCTTTACTGAATAAAATCATGCCCAGTAATGTGGTACTGTTATGGGGTTAGTCTGTGAGCCTGGATGTCTGGATTTAGGTTTTGAACGCTTAAAAAATTCTTCCAGGGTTAATATGGTCGAGTGGGAAAACCTACGAGAATTCACAATTATCCCGGCCAAGATCATGCCCCTAATAGTTTTATAGTAATGGAGTGAGTTTGTGGGCCCAAGCCTTAAAGAAAACTGTAATACAGGGCCTTTAGTGAATAAAATCATTCCCAGTAATGTCTTGCTGTTATGGGGTTAGTCTTGAGCCTGGATATCTGGACTTAGTTTTTGAAATGTAAAAAATTTCTTCAAGAGTTACCATGGTCGAGTGGGAAAGCCTATCAGAAGTCACACTTAACCCGGCCGAGATCCTGCCCCTAATAGTGTTATAGTAATGGGGTGAGTCTGTTGGCCCAGGCCTTTACTGAATAAAATCTGGCCCAGTAATGTGTTAATGTTAATGTTAATGTGGGCTCAGGCCTTTACTGAATAAAATCATGCCCAGTAATGTGTTACTGTTAAGGGGTTAGTCTGTGTGCTTGGATGTCTGGACGTAGGTTTTGAACGTTCAAATATGTGTTCCAGGGTTACCATGGTCGAGTGGATTAGCGTCCGAGAAGTCGCCCTTAAACCAGGCCAATATCGCCTGGATGTCTGGACTTAGTTTTTGAACGCTTAAAAACTTCTTCCAGGGCTACCATGGTCGAATGGGAAAGCCTACGAGAAGTCACACTTAACCCGGCCAAGATCCTGCCCCTAATAGTGTTATAGTAATGGAGTGAGTCTGCGGGCCCAGGCCTTTACTGAATAAAATCATGCCCAGTAATGTGTTACTGTTAAGGGGTTAGTCTGTGTGCTTGGATGTCTGGAGGTAGGTTTCGAATGCTTAAAAGTTTCTTCCAGGGTTACCATGGTCGAGGGGGAAAGCATACGAGAAGTCACACTTAACCCGGCCAAGATCATGCCCATAATTGTGTTATAGTAATGGGGTGAGTCTGTGGGCTCAGGCCTTTACTGAATAAAATCATGCCCAGTAATGTGTAACTGTTATTGGGTTAGTCTGTCAGCCTGGATGTCTGGATTTAGGTTTTGAATGCTTCAATATATCTTCCAGGGTTACCATGGTCGAGTGGGAAAGCCTACGAGAAGTCACACTTAACCCGGCCAAGATCATGCCCATGAAAGTGTAATGGTAATGGGGTGAGTTTGTGGGCCCAGGCCTTAAAGAAAACTGTAATACAGGGCCTTTAGTTAAAAAAATCATACCCAGTAAAGTTTTTCTGTTATGGGGTTAGTCTGTGAGCCTGGATGTGTGGACGTAGGATTTGAATGCTCAAACATTTGTTCCAGGGTTACCATGGTCGAGTGGATTAGCGTCTGAGAAGTCGCACTTAAACCGGCCAATATCGCCTGGATGTCTGGACGTAGGTTTTGAACCCTTAAAAAGTTCTTCCCGGGTTACCATGGTTGAGTGGGAAAGCCTACGAGAAATCACACTTAACCCGGCCAAGATCATGCCCATGAAAGTATTATAGTAATGGGGTGAGTTTGTGGGCCCATGCCTTAAAGAAAACTGTAATACAGGGCCTTTAGTGAATAAAATCATGCCCAGTAATGTGTTATTGTTATGGGGTTAGTCTGTGAGACTGGATGTCTGGACGTAGGTTTTGAACGTTCAAATATTTGTTCCAGGGTTACCATGGTCGAGTGGATTAGCGTCCGAGAATTGGCCCTTAAACCAGGCCAATATCGCCTGGGTGTCTGGACTTAGTTTTTGAACGCTGAAAAACTTCTTCCAGGGTTACCATGGTCGAATGGGAAAGCCTACGAGAAGTCACACTTAACCCGGCCGAGATCCTGCCCCTAGTAGTGTTATAGTAATGGGGTGAGTCTGTTGGCCCAGGCCTTTACTGAATAAAATCTGGCCCAGTAATGTGTTAATGTTAATGTTAATGTGGGCTCAGGCCTTTACTGAATAAAATCATGCCCAGTAATGTGTTACTGTTAAGGGGTTAGTCTGTG
The DNA here is from genome assembly GCF_018831695.1 of Puntigrus tetrazona. Taxonomy (NCBI): domain Eukaryota; kingdom Metazoa; phylum Chordata; class Actinopteri; order Cypriniformes; family Cyprinidae; genus Puntigrus; species Puntigrus tetrazona. Next base: position 241,404 of record NW_025048645.1, read on the forward strand.
TGCTTGGATGTCTGGACGTAGGTTTTGAACGTTCAAATATGTGTTCCAGGGTTACCATGGTCGAGTGGATTAGCGTCCGAGAAGTCGCCCTTAAACCAGGCCAATATCGCCTGGATGTCTGGACTTAGTTTTTGAACGCTTAAAAACTTCTTCCAGGGTTACCATGGTCGAATGGGAAAGCCTACGAGAAGTCACACTTAACCCGGCCAAGATCCTGCCCCTAATAGTGTTATAGTAATGGAGTGAGTCTGCGGGCCCAGGCCTTTACTGAATAAAATCATGCCCAGTAATGTGTTACTGTTAAGGGGTTAGTCTGTGTGCTTGGATGTCTGGACGTAGGTTTTGAATGCTTAAAAGTTTCTTCCAGGGTTACCATGGTCGAGTGGGAAAGCATACGAGAAGTCACACTTAACCCGGCCAAGATCATGCCCATAATTGTGTTATAGTAATGGAAGGAGTCTGTGGGCTCAGGCCTTTACTGAATAAAATCATGCCCAGTAATGTGTAACTGTTATTGGGTTAGTCTGTCAGCCTGGATGTCTGGATTTAGGTTTTGAATGCTTCAATATTTCTTCCAGGGTTACCATGGTCGAGTGGGAAAACCTACGAGAAGTCACACTTAACCCGGCCAAGATCATGCCCATGAAAGTGTCATAGTAATGGGGTGAGTTTGTGGGCCCAGGCCTTAAAGAAAACTGTAATACAGGGCCTTTAGTGAAAAAAATCATACCCAGTAAAGTGTTTCTGTTATGGGGTTAGTCTGTGAACCTGGATGTCTCTACGTAGGTTTTGAACATTCAAACATTTGTTCCAGGGTTACCATGGTCGAGTGGGAAAGCCTACGAGAAGTCACACTTAACCCGGCCCAAATCATTCCCATAAAAGTTTTATAGTAATGGGGAGAGTCTGTTGCCCCAGGACTTTACTGAATAAAATCATGCCCAGTAGTGTGTTACTGTTAAGGGGTTAGTCTGTCTGCTTGGATGTCTGGACGTAGGCTTTGAATGCATAAAAGTTTCTTCCAGGGTTACCATTGACGAGTAAGAAAGCCTGCGAGAAGTCACAAATAACCCGGCCAAGATCATGCCCATGAAAGTGTTATAGTAATGGGGTGAGTTTGTGGGTCCAGGCTTTAAAGAAAACTGTAATACAAGGCCTTTAGTGAATAAAATCATTCCCAGTAATGTGTTCCTGTTTAGGCGGTTAGTCTGTGAGCCTGGATGTCTGGGTTTAGGTTTTGAAAGCTTAAAAAATTCTTCCAGGGTTAATATGGTCGAGTGGGAAATCCTACGAGAATTCACAATTATCCCGGCCAAGATCATGCCCCTAATTGTTTTCTAGTAATGGAGTGAGTTTGTGGGCCCAAGCCTTAAAGAAAACTGTAATACAGGGCCTTTAGTAAATAAAATCATTCCCAGTAATGTGTTGCTGTTATGGGGTTAGTCTTGAGCCTGGATATCTGGACTTAGTTTTTGAAATGTAAAAAATTTCTTCAAGAGTTACCATGGTCGAGTGGGAAAGCCTGTCAGAAGTCACACTTAACCCGGCCGAGATCATGCCCATAGTAGTGTTATAGTAATGTGATGAGTCTGTGGGCCCAGGCCTTTACTGAATAAAATCATGCCCAGTAATGTGTTACTGTTATGGGGTTAGTCTGTGTGCTTGGATGTCTGGACGTAGGTTTTGAACGTTCAAATATTTGTTCCAGGGTTACCATGGTCGAGTGGATTAGCGTCCGAGAAGTCGCCCTTAAACCAGGCAAATATCGCCTGGATGTCTGGACTTAGTTTTTGAACGCTTGAAAACTTCTTCCAGGGTTACCATGGTCGATTGGGAAAGCCTACGAGAAGTCACACTTAACCCGGCCAAGATCCTGCCCCAAATAGTGTTATAGTAATGGAGTGAGTCTGCGGGCCCAGGCCTTTACTGAATAAAATCATGCCCAGTAATGTGTTACTGGAATGGGGTTAGTCTAGAGCCTGGATATCTGGACTTAGTTTTTGAAATGTAAAAAATTTCTTCAAGGGTTACCATGGTCGAGTGGGAAAGCCTATGAGAAGTCACACTTAACCCGGCCGAGAACATGCCCATAATAGTCTTATAGTAATGGGGTGAGTCTGTGAGTCCAGGCCTTTACTGAATAAAATCATGCCCAGTAATGTGTTACTGGAATGGGGTTAGTCTGTGAGCCTGGATGTCTGGATTTAGTTTTTGAACGCTTAAAAACTTCTTCCAGGGTTACCTTGGTCGAATGGGAAAGCCTACGAGAAGTCACACTTAACCCGGCCAAGATCCTGCCCCTAATAGTGTTATAGTAATGGGGTGAGTTTGTGCGCCCAGGCCTTTACTGAATAAAATCATGCCCAGTAATGTGTTACTGTTATGGGATTAGTCTGTGATCCTGGATATCTGGACATAGGTTTTGAATGCTCAAATATTTGTTCCAGGGTTACCATGGTCGAGTGGGAAAACCTACAAGAAGTCACACTTAACCCGGCCAAGATCATGCCCATGAAAGTGTTATAGTAATGGGGTGAGTCTGTGGGTCCGGGCTTTAAAGAAAACTGTAATACAGGGCCTTTAGTGAATAAAATCATGCCCAGTAATGTTTTCCAGTTATGGGGTTAGACTGTGAGCCTGTATGTCTGGATTTAAGTTTTGAACGCTTAAAAAATTCTTCCAGGGTTACCATGGTCGAGTGGGAAAGCATACGAGAAATCACACTTAACCCGGCCAAGATCATGCCCATAATAGTGTTGTAATAATGGGGTGAGCTTGTGGGCCCATGCCTTAAAGAAAACTGTAATACATGGTCTTTACTGAATAAAATCATGCCCAGTAATGTGTTGCTGTTATGGGGTTAGTCTGTGAGCCTGGATGTCTGGACGTAGGTTTTGAACGCTCAAATATTTGATCCAGGGTTACCATGGTCGAGTGGATTAGCGTGCGAGAAGTCGTACTTAAACCGTCCAATATCGCCTAGATGTCTGGACTTAGGTTTTGAATGCTTAAAAATTTCTTCCAGGGTTACCATGGTTGAGTGGGAAAGCCTCACGAGAAGTCACGCTTATTCCTGCCAAGATCATACCCATGAAAGTATTATAGTACTGGGGTGAGTCTGCAGGCCCAGGCCTTTACTGAATAAATTATGTCCAGGAATGTGTTACTGTTATTGGGTTAGTCTGTGAGCCTGGATGTCTGGATTTAGGTTTTGAACCCTTAAACATTTCTTCCAGGGTTACCATGGTCGAGTGGGAAAGCCTACGAGAAGTCACACTTAACCCAGCCAAGATCATGACCATGAAAGTGTTATAGTAATGGGTTGAGTTTCTGGTCCCAGGCCTTTACTGAATAAAATCATGTCCAGGAATGTGTAACTGTTATGGGGTTAGTCTGTGAGCCTGGATGTCTGGGTTTAGTTTTTGAATGCTTCAATATTTCTTCCAGGGTTAGCATGGTCGAGTGGGAAAGCATACGAGAAGCCACAAATAACCCGGCCAAGATCATGCCCATAATAGCGTTATAGTAATGGGGTGAGTCTGTGGGCCCAGGCCTTTACTGAATAAAATTGTGCCCAGTAATGTGTAACTGTTTTGGGGTTAGTCTGTGAGCCTGAATTTCTGGATTTAGGTTTTGAATGCTTCAATATTTCTTCCAGGGTTACCATGGTCGAGTGGGAAAACCTACGAGAAGTCACACTTAACCCGCCCAAGATCATGCTCATGAAAGTGTCATAGAAATGGGGTGAGTTTGTGGGCCCAAGCCTTAAAGAAAACTGTAATACAGGGCCCTTACTGAATAAAATCATGCCCCGTAATGTGTTACTGTTATGGGGTTAGTCTGTGAGCCTGGATGTCTGGACGTAGGTTTTGAACGCTCAAACATTTGTTCCAGGGTTACCATGGTCGAGTGGATTAGCTTCCGAGAAGTCGCACTTAAACCGGCCAATATCACCTGGATGTCTGGACATAGGTTTTGAACTCTTAAAAATTTCTTCCAGTGTTACCATGGTATAGTGGGAAAGCTTACGAGAAGTCACACTTAACCCGGCCAAGATCATGCCCATTAAAGTGTCATAGTAATGGGGTGAGTTTGTGGGCCCAAGCCTTAAAGAAAACTGTAATACAGGGCCCTTACTGAATAAAATCATGCCCCGTAATGTGTTACTGTTATGGGGTTAGTCTGTGAGCCTGGATGTCTGGACGTAGGTTTTGAACGCTCAAACATTTGTTCCAGGGTTACCATGGTCGAGTGGATTAGCTTCCGAGAAGTCGCACTTAAACCGGCCAATATCACCTGGATGTCTGGACATAGGTTTTGAACGCTTAAAAACTTCTTCCAGGGTTACCATGGTTGAGTGGGAAAGCCTACGAGAAGTCACACTTAACCCGGCCAAGATCATGCCCCTAATTGTGTTATAGTAATGGAGTGAGTCTGTGGGCCCAGGCCTTTACTGAATAGAATCATGCCCAGTAATGGTTTACTGTTATGGGGTTCGTCTGTGAGCCTGGATGTCTATATTTAGGTTTTGAACGCTTAAAAATTTCTTCCAGTGTTACCATGGTATAGTGGGAAAGCCTACGAGAAGTCACACTTAACCCGGCCAAGATCATTCCCATAAAAGTTGTATAGTAATGGGTTGAGTCTGTTGGCCCAGGCCTTTACTGAATAAAATCATGCCCAGTAATGTGTTACTGTTAAGGGGTTAGACTGTGTGCTTGGATGTCTGGACGTAGGCTTTGAATGCTTAAAAGTTTCTTCCAGGGTTACCATGGTCGAGTGGATTAGCTTCCGAGAAGTCGCACTTAAACCGGCCAATATCACCCTGGATGTCTGGACGTAGGTTTTGAACGCTTAAAAACTTCTTCCAGGGTTACCATGGTTGAGTGGGAAAGCCTACGAGAAGTCACACTTAACCCGGCCAAGATCATGCCCCTAATTGTGTTATAGTAATGGCATGAGTCTGTGGGCCCAGGCCTTTACTGAATAGAATCATGCCCAGTAATGGTTTACTGTTATGGGGTTCGTCTGTGAGCCTGGATGTCTATATTTAGGTTTTGAACGCTTAAAAATTTCTTCCAGTGTTACCATGGTGTAGTGGGAAAGCCTACGAGAAGTCACACTTAACCCGGCCAAGATCATGCCCATTAAAGTGTCATAGTAACGGGGTGAGTTTGTGGGCCCGAGCCTTAAAGAAAACTGTAATACAGGGCCATTACTGAATAAAATCATGCCCCGTAATGTGTTACTGTTATGGGGTTAGTCTGTGAGCCTGGATGTCTGGACGTAGGTTTTGAACGCTCAAACATTTGTTCCAGGGTTACCATGGTCGAGTGGATTAGCTTCCGAGAAGTCGCACTTAAACCGGCCAATATCACTTGGATGTCTGGACGTAGGTTTTGAACGCTTAAAAACTTCTTCCAGGGTTACCATGGTTGAGTGGGAAAGCCTACGAGAAGTCACGCTTAACCCTGCCAAGATCATGCCCATAATCGTGTTATAGTAATGGGTGAGTTTCTGGTCCTAAGCCTTTACTGAATAAAATCATTCCCAGTAATGTCTTGCTGTTATGGGGTTAGTCTTGAGCCTGGATATCTGGACTTAGTTTTTGAAATGTAAAAAATTTCTTCAAGGGTTACCATGGTCGAGTGGGAAAGCCTATGAGAAGTCACACTTAACCCGGCCGAAATCATGCCCATAATAGTGTTATTGTAATGGCATGAGTCTGTGGGCCCAGGCCTTTACTGAATAAAATCATGCCCAGTAATGTCTTGCTGTTATGGGGATAGTCTTAAGCCTGGATATCTGGACTTAGTTTTTGAAATGTTAAATATTTCTTCCAGGGTTACCATGGTCGAGTGGGAAAGCCTACGAGAAGTCACTCTTAACCCGGCCAAGATCATGCCCCTAATAGTGTTATAGTAATGGAGTGAGTCTGTGGGCCCAGGACTTTACTGAATAAAATTATGCCCAGTAATGTGTTACTCTTATGGGGTTCGTCTGTGAGCCTGGATGTCTAGTTTTAGGTTTTGAACTCTTAAAATATTCTTCCGGGGTTACCATGGTCTAGTGGCAAAGCCTACGAGAAGTCACACTTAACCCGGCCAAGATCATTCCCATAAAAGTTTTATAGTAATGGGGTGAGTCTGTTGACCCAGGCCTTTACTGAATAAAATCATGCCCAGTAATGTGTTACTGTTAAGGGGTTAGTCTGTGGTCTTGGATGTCTGGACGTAGGCTTTGAATGCTTAAAAGTTTCTTCCAGGGTTACCATTGACGAGTAAGAAAGCCTACGACAAGTCACGCTTAACCCTGCCAAGGTCATGCCCATAAAAGTGTCATAGCAATGGGGTGAGTTTGTGGGCCCAGGCCTTAAAGAAAACTGTAATACAGGGCCTTTAGTGAATAAAATCATACCCAGTAATGTGTTACTGTTAAGGGGTTAGTCTGTGGGCTTGGATGTCTGGACATAGGCTTTGAATGCTTAAAAGTTTCTTCCAGGGTTACCACTGTCGAGTAAGAAAGCCTACGAGAAGTCACGCTTAACCCTGCCAAGATCATGCCCATAAACGTGTTATAGTAATGGGTGAGTTTCTGGTCCTAAGCCTTTACTGAATAAAATCATTCCCAGTAATGTCTTGCTGTTAAGGGGTTAGTCTTGAGCCTGGATATCTGGACTTAGTTTTTGAAATGTTAAAAATTTCTTCCAGGGTTACCATGGTCGAGTGGGAAAGCATACGAGAAGTCACACTTAACCCGGCCAAGATCATGCCCATAATGGTGTTATAGTAATGGGGTGAGTCTGTGGGCCCTGGCCTTTACTGAATAAGTTCATGCCCAGTAATGTGTAACTGTTATGGGGTTAGTCTGTGAGCCTGGATGTCTGGATTTAGGTTTTAAATGCTTCAATATTTCTTCCAGGGTTACTATGGTCGAGTGGGAAAACCTACGAGATGTCACACTTAACCCGGCCAAGATCATGCCCATTAAAGTGTCATAGTAATGGGGTGAGTTTGTGGGCCCAGGCCTTAAAAAAACTGTAATACAGGGCCTTTAGTGAATAAAATCATACCCAGTAATGTGTTACTGTTATGGGGATAGTCTGTGAGCCTGGATGTCTCGACGTAGGTTTTGAACGCTCAAATATTTGTTCCAGGGTTACCATGGTCGAGTGGATTAGCGTCCGAGAAGTCGCACTTAAACCGGACAATATCGCCTGGATGAAGCGCCTGGATTTCTGGACTTAGGTTTTGAACGCTTAAAATTTCTTCCAGGATTACCATGGTCGATTGGGAAAGCCTACGGGAAGTCAGTCTTAACCCTGTCAAGATCATGCCCATTAATGTTTTATAGTGATGGGGTGAGTTTGTGGGCCCAGGCCTTAAAGAAAACTGTAATACAGGGCCCTTGCTGAATAAAATCATGCCCCGTAATGTGATACTGTTATGGGGTTAGTCTGTGAGCCTGGATGTCTCGACGTTGGTTTTAAACGTTCAAATATTTGTTCAAGGGTTACCATGGTCGAGTGGATTAGCGTCCGAGAAGTCGCACTTAAAGTGGCCAATATCACCTGGATGTCTGGGCATTTGTTTTGAACGCTTAAAAACTTTTTCCAGGGTTACCGTCGTCGAGTGGGAAAGCCTATGAGAAGTCACACTTAACCCGGCCAAGATCATGCCCCTAATAGTGTTATAGTAATGGAGTGAGTCTGTGGGCCCAGGCCTTTACTGAATAAAATCATGCCCAGTAATGTGTTACTGTTATGGGGTTCGTCTGTGAGCCTGGATGTCTAGATTTAGATTTTGAACGCTTAAAAATTTTTTTCAGGGTTACCATGGTCTAGTGGCAAAGCCTACGAGAAGTCACACTTAACCCGGCCAAGATCATTCCCATAAAAGGTTTATAGTAATGGGGTGAGTCTGTTGGCCCAGGCCTTTACTGAGTAAAATCATGCCCAGTAATGTGTTACTGTTAAGGGGTTAGTCTGTGGGATTGGATGTCTGGATGTAGGCTTTGAATGCTTAAAAGTTTCTACCAGGGTTACCATCGACGAGTAAGAAAGCCTACGACAAGTCACGCTTAACCCTGCCAAGATCATGCCCATAAAAGTGTTATAGTAATGGGTTGAGTTTGTGGGCCCAGGCCTTAAAGAAAACTGTAATACAGGGCTTTTACTGAGTAAAATCATGCCCAGTAATGTGTTAATGTTATGGGGTTAGTCTGTGAGCCTGGATGTCTGGACGTAGGTTTTGAACGCTCAAATATTTGTTCCAGGGTTACCATGGTCGAGTGGATTAGCGTCCGAGAAGTCGCACTTAAACCGGCCAATATCGCCTGGATGTCTGGATTTCGGTTTTGAACGCTTAAAAATTTCTTCCAGGGTTACCATGGTCGAGTGGGAAAGCCTACGAGAAGTCACACTTAAAACAGCTAAGCTCATGCCCATAAAAGTGTTATAGTAATGGGTTGAGTTTCTGGGCCCAGACCTTTATTGAATAAAGTCATGCCCAGTAATTTGTTACTGTTATAGGGTTAGTTTGTGAGGCTGGATGTCTGGACGTAGGTTTTGAATGCTTAAAAGTTTCTTCCAGGGTTACCATGGTCGAGTAAGAAAGCCCACGAGAAGTCACACTTAACGCGGCCAAGATCATGCCCATAAACGTGTTATAGTAATGGGTTTAGTTTCTGGGCCCAGACTTTTACTGAATGATGTCATACGCAGTAATATGTAGCTGTTATGGGGTTAGTCTGTGAGCCTGGATGTAGGTTTTGAACGCTCAAATATTTCTTCCAGGGTTACCATGGTCGAGTGGGAAAGCCTCCGAGAAGTGTTGACCCAGCCAAGATCATGCCAAAAAAATGTTGTAGTAATGGGGGGAGTCTGTGGGCCCAAGCCTTAAAGAAAACTGTACTCCTGGGCCATTACTAAATAAAATCATGCCCAGTGATGTGTTACAGATATGGGGTTAATCTGTGAGCCTGGGTGTAGGTTTTGAACGCTTACAAATTTCCTTTCTTCCATTGCTACTGTGGTCGAGTGGAAAAGTGTATGAGATCTCGCACTTTTCCCAGCCAATATCGCGTGGATGAAGTGGGTGGATGAAGCGCCTGGATGTCTGGGCTTAGGCTTGGAATGCTTAAAAATTTAATCGAGCGTGGCGGGGGTCGAGTCAAAAGGTTGTCACAGAATTTGCTCCTAACGTGGCCAATATCGGCTGGACGAAGCGCCTGGATGTCTGGACTTAGGTTTTAAACGCTTACAAATTTCTTCCAGGGTTACCATGGGCGAGTGAAAAACCATCTAAGAAGTTAAACTTAACTCGGACAAGATTGCCTCGATGAAGCGGCTGGATGTCTGGTGTTAGGTTTTGAACGCTTAAAAATTTTACCAGGATGGTGGGTGTCGAGTGAAAAAGTCGTGAAGAAGTCGCACATGGATGCTTACACGCTTAAAAGTTTCCTCCAGGATTACCATGGTCGAGTGGGAAAGACACCAAAAAGTAGCACTTATCACAGGCAAGACCGGCTAGATGAAGCGCCTGGATGTCTGGACTGAAGTTTTAAGCGGTTAATAATTTCCTCCAGGGTTACCATGGTCGAGTGGGAAAGTGTCCGAGAAGACGCACTTAACCCTCCCAAAATCGCCTGGATGAAGCGCCTGGATGTGTGGATTTAAAAAGTTCCTCCAGGTTTACCTTGGTCGAGTGGGATAGTCTCCGAGAAGTCGCACTTAACCTGACCAATATTGCCTGGATGAAGCACCTGGATGTCTAGACTTTGAATGGCTTTTGAATGCTAAAAAATTTGTTCCAGGTTTACCATGGTTGAGTGGGAAACCGTCCAAGAAGTCGAGCTTAACCTGGCCAAGTTCGGCTGGATGAAGCGCCTGGATGTTTGGGCTTAGGTACTGAATAAAATCAAGTCCAGTAATGTGTTACTGTTATGGGGTTAGTCTGTGAGCCCGGATGTCTGGACTTAGGTTTTGAACGCTTAAAAATTTCTTCCAGGGTTACCAGGGTCAAGTGGAAAAGCATCTGAAAAGTCGCATTTAACCCCGGCATCGATCGGCTAGATGAAGCGCCTGGATGTCTGGATTTAAGTTTTGAACGCTTAAAGATTTCTTTCAGGGTTACCAGGGTCGAGTGGAAAAGCACCTATCCTGGCTAAGATCGGCTGGATGAAGAGCCTGGAGGGTTGGACATTTTCTTTGGAAATTTATTTCAGGGTTACCATGGTCGAGAGGTAAAGCGTCCGAGAAGTCCCACTTAAACCGACTATTATCGGCTGGAAGAAGCACCTGTATGTCTGGACTTAGATTTTGAACGTTTAAAAATTTCTTCCAGAGTTACCATGGTTGAGTGGAAAAGCCTCCAAGAAGTCACACTGTATTTGTTTTAAGACAACAATATATTAATTAATACGATTTTAACAAATGCTCTTTGTTCTGTGTCCTTTGCTCTTCTTTATTTGGTTGTATCTCTTGTGTTAAAGAATGAATACTGCCAAAAAAATGTTTTATCAAAATGAAGGAAGTGTCTTACAAACTACTTTATAGAATTTATTACATTTGGAAATATTTAAGCTTAACATTTCGTATAGCTGTCAACTTTGGTAAACAAAAGAAAACTATTTAGCATCTTTCTTTTCTCATTTACTCAAGATTGTTATGGAAAGGTTTGGAATTGTGTATTAATAGAAAATTGGAGTTTATGAAAGAAATGTGTATCAACAGTATATGTACAGTTGTGGCCAAAGGTTTTGAGAATGACATAAATATTGGAAATTGGAAAAGTTGCTGCTTAAGTTTTTGTAATAGCAATTTGCATATACTCCAGAATGTTATGAAGAGTGATCAGATGGATTGCATAGTCCTTCTTTGCCATGAAAATGAACTTAAACCTGAAAAAAACTTTCCACTGCATTTCATTGCTGTCATTAAACGACCTGCTGAGATCATTTCAGTAAACCTTTTCCTTTAGTCCAGCCTTACTCAGTACCCAGCAAATTCAGTTACAGTGTTTTGCAACCATAGGACAGGAAGAGTTAAATAAACTAATCACTAAGTCTAAATCTGCCACATGTGTATTAGATCCTATTCCAACTAAATTTCTGAAAGATATATTACCAGCAGCTGGTGAACCTCTTCTAAATATTATTAACTCCTCCCTATCATTAGGTCACGTACCCAACCCATTCAAATTAGCAATTATTAAGCCTATGATCAAAAAACCACAACTTGATCCTAATGAACTATCTAATTACAGACCGATATCAAATCTCCCATTTATATCAAAAATATTAGAAAAAGTTGTGTCTGCGCAGTTATGCTCCTTCTTAAAGATGAATGATGTCTATGAGGAGTTTCAGTCAGGTTTTAGACCGCACCATAGCACAGAAACTGCATTAGTTAAAATCACTAATGACCTGCTCTTATCCTCCGACCGAGGCTGCGTCTCGCTACTGGTTTTATTGGATCTCACTGCTGCATTTGACACCATAGATCATAATATTCTCCTGGAGCGTTTAAACACCGCTGGTGTACAGGGACAGGCGTTAAATTGGTTTAAATCATACCTATCAGACCGTTATCAATTTGTAGATATAAACGGAGACCGCTCTAGTACAATGCCTGTAAAGTGTGGTGTGCCTCAAGGATCAGTTCTAGGCCCCTTACTGTTCTCTATATACATGCTGCCCCTGGGGAACATTATTAGAAAGCACAGGGTTAATTTCACTGTTATGCAGATGACACACAGCTATACATTTCATCTAAGCCTGATAAGTTATCAGAAATGTCTAAATTAACAGAGTGTGTTAAAGACATAAAAGACTGGATGACTAGAAATTTTCTTCTATTAAACTCTAATAAAACAGAGGTGCTTCTTATCGGACCAAATTCATGTTTACAGCAAATTTCTCAGCTCAAACTACAATTAGATGGATGTGATATAAACGTTACTCCGACAGTTAAAGACTTGGGTGTGATATTGGACAGCAACCTGTCCTTCGAACACCATATCACTCATGTTACAAAATCTGCCTACTTTCATCTTAGAAATATTGCTAAACTCAGACACATGCTCTCTCTCTCAGATGCCGAAAAGCTAGTTCATGCATTCATGACATCTAGACTGGATTACTGTAATGCGCTGCTCGCTGGTTGTCCAGCATCTTCGATAAACAAGCTTCAGTTAGTGCAGAACGCAGCCGCTCGAGTTCTTACCAGGACAAGGAAATATGATCACATAACCCCAGTTTTATCCTCCCTGCACTGGCTGCCTGTTCATTTCGAATTGATTATAAAGTACTGTTACTGACCTACAAGGCTCTAAATGGTTTAGCCCCCATTTATCTGACCAGCCTTCTGTCAAGCTACAACCCGTCACGCTCTTTAAGATCTCAAAACTCAGGGCTCCTGGTAGTTCCTCGTATAGCAAAGTCTACTAAAGGTGGTCGAGCGTTTTCACATTTGGCACCCAAACTCTGGAATAACCTTCCTGCAAATGTTCGGGGATCAGACACACTCTCTCAGTTTAAGTCTAGGCTAAAGACATATCTTTTTAGCAAAGCATACTCGTAAAGATTCACATAAACCTATGCTACAGTACATCGTGATTCCCAATAGTATGAATGGCCGCTACGCTAATTATCCTTTTGTCTCCACCTCGGGATGTACATCCCGAGGCATCTAGTTACCGAGCCTCTCCAGTGGACCCAGTGAGGAGATGACCTTCCTGCGATGATGTCGAGGAAAACTCAACCTTCTGTCTGGACTAATTCTATCTTGAACTTTCTGCATTGTAATTCATCCTGCTGTTTTGTAACGCATCCTGCTGTGTAGTGATTTGCTTTTGTCTGTGGAATGATTTGCTTTTTGTTATGTAGTAATTTGTTTTTGTGAAGCTGCTTTGGAACAATAGCCATTGTAAAAAGCGCTATACAAATAAACTTGAATTGAATTGAATTGAATAAACATCTTGTTAACTCAGGTGAGAATGTTGAAGAGCACAAGGCTGGAGATCATTATGTCAGGCTGATTGGGTTAGAATGACAGACTTGACATGTTAAAAGGAGGGTGATGCTTGAAATCATCGTTCTTCCATTGTTAACCATGGTAACGCGTGCAGACATCATTGCGTTGCATAAAAATGGCTTCACAGGCAAGGATATTGTGGCTACTAAGATTGCACCTAAATCAACAATTTATAGACTCATCAAGAACTTCCAGGAAAGAGGTTCAATTCTTATTAAGAAGGCTTCAGGGCGTCCAAGAAAGTCCAGCAAGCGCCAGGATCGTCTCCTAAAGAGGATTCAGCTGCAGGATCGGAGTGCCACCAGTGCAGAGCTTTCTCAGGAATGGCAGCAGGCAGGTGTGAGCGCCCCTTTCCGATTGTTTGGGGCATCTGGAAAAAGGCTTGTCCGGAGAAGAAAAGGTGAGCGCTACCATCAGTCCTGTGTCATGCCAACAGTAAAGCATCCTGAGACCATTCATGTGAGAGGTTGCTTCTCATCCAAGGGAGTGGGCTCACTCACAAATTTGCCCAAAAATACAGCCATGAATAAAGAACGGTACCAAAACACCCTCCAACAGCAGTTCTTCCAACAATCCAACAACAGTTTGGTGAAGAACAATGCATTTTTCAGCACGATGGAGCACCGTGCCAATAAGGCAAAAGTGATAACTAAGTGGCTCGTTGAAATTTTGGCTCCATGGCCTGGAAACTCCCCAGATCTTAATCCCATTGAGAACTTGTGGTCAATCCTCAAGAGGCGGGTGGACAAACAAAAACCCACTACTTATGACAAACTCCAAGAAGTGATTATGAAAGAATGGGTTGCTATCAGTCAGGATTTGGCCCAGAAGTTGATTGAGAGCATGCTCAGTCGAATTGCAGAGGTCCTGAAAAAGAAGGGCCAACACAGCAAATAATGACTCTTTGCATAAATGTCATGTAATTGTCGATAAAAGCCTTTGAAACGTATGAAGTGCTTGTAATTACACTTCAGTACATCACAGAAACAACTGAAACAAAGATCTAAAAGCAGTTTAGCAGCAAACTTTGTGAAAACTAATATTTGTGTCATTCTCAAAACTTTTGGCCACAACTCTATAATTAATCAGGATTAAGTTCATCAGGGTCACCCATTTTTGATTGAATGTCGTTTTGAGGATGTACTGAATCAATCATGTGACCCTGTATAAGGAGTCAACCATGTGTTTTTTAACCCTGGAAAAAAAATTCTACTAATATTATTCTTATTAAACAGTTTATTTACCATTTATACAAACATACATGAAATAAAAATGTATGTTGTAGCAACCTGTGTGTGTGTGTGTGAGAGTGAGAGTGTATATGTGTGTGTGTGTGTGTGTGTGTGTGTGTGTGTGCGCGTGCTTCTTCAAGAGATCAAACATATACTTGTGTTGTCTTTCAGTTTTTTTTATATTAATTTGTTCTTAAATCATTCGTAATCATTTGACCTTCATATTATAGAGTGAAATGGGGCCAAGGATGACGGATGATTTAAATCAAGCATGATTTTATTCAAACTGAGCTAACATGTAAAATATGAAGCTAACGTATGAAAGTTATTCCTATGTTTAAAAAATAAATGAGAAAAAAATCAAGGTGGATATTTCTGAGATGCTAAAACAACATGAACTATCAATGATTCATCTAAATCAGCTTTAGTAGTACTCCATTAGGTTCATTTATTTACAGTGAAGCTCATTTTGATTGGTTGACTTTCCACTTCCTCTTCAGTGATCATGTGTGCACGGTTCTGGACAGGAGATGAAACGCCTCTTCTCTGGACAGGTGACCATTGTCTGGAAATCCCTTCATCAGCGAGATCACGAGGGGCATGTGGCTCACCAAGAAGCTTCTGAAGACATGAACACTACGAGTCCTACAAAGAGAAGCAGACACATCACAAGTTAAGAGACTCAGACACTGAAACACGGCACATACTGTACAATGAGAACAGAACAGGAAACGGTTTTAGTTGGGTTTAACATGAGAAGGTTGTGTTCTCCTCCATCTACAGGATGGAGATCTGTAGCTCTCGGGCCTCACACACACTGATACTGATAAACATACTAGTGAGTCAACAAACAACTGTTAGCTTGCTGGGATATAGGTGGTTTCATCGGGCACACACACCTGGCCTGAAGTTAACGACTGAAGTCTGGACTTAGGTTTGAAACGTTTAAAAATTTTCTCCAGGGTGGCGGTGTTAGAGTGGGAAAACGTCCAAGAATGAGCACCTATCACATCCAAGATCGGCTGGATGAAGCGCCTGGGTGTCTGTACTTAGATTTTGAACGCTTAAAAATTTCCTCCATAGCTTCCATGGTCGAGTGGAAAAGTGTCCAAAAAGTCGAACTTAACCCGGCCAAGATCGGCTGGATGAAGCGCCTGGATGTCTGGGGTTAGGTTTTGAATGCTTAAAAATTTCATCCAGGGTGGTGGGGATCGAGTGAAAAAGTCGTCCAAGGAGTCGCACCTAACTCGGCCAATATCGGCTGGATGTCTGGATTTAGGTTTTAAACGCTTAAAAATTTCTTCCAGGGTTACCATGGTCGAGTGGGAAAGCCTACGAGAAGTCACACTTAACCCGGCTAAGATCACGCCTGTTGTAGTAATGAGGTGAGTCTGTGGGCCCAGGCCTTTACTGAATAAAATCATGCCCAGTAATGTGTTACTGTTATGGGTTTAGTTTGTGAGCCTGGATGTCTGGATCTAGGTTTTAAAAGCTTAAAAATTTCTTCCAGGCTTACCATGGTCGAGTGGACTAGCGTCCGAGAAGTCGCACTTAAACCAGCCAATATCGCCTGGATGAAGCGCCTAGATGTCTGGACTTAGGTTTTGAACGCTTAAAAATTTCTTCCAGGGTTACCATAGTCGATTGGGAAAGCCTACGAGAAGTCACACTTAACCCGGCCAAGATCATGCCCATAAAAGTTTTGTAGTAATGGGGTGAGTCTGAGGGCCCAGGCCTTTACCGAAAAAATCATGCCCAGTAATGTGTTACTGTTATGGGGTTAGTCTGTGAGCCTGGATGTCTGGATTTAAGTTTTGAATACTTCAATGTTTCTTCCAGGGTTACCATGGTCGATTGGGAAAACCTACGAGAAGTCACACTTCACCTGGCCAAGATCACGCCTGTTTAAGTAATGGGGTGAGTCTGTGGGCCCAGGCCTTTACTGAATAAAATCATGCCCAGTAATGTGTTACTGTTAAGGGGTTAGTCTGTGTGCTCGGATGTCTGGACGTAGGTTTTGAATGCTCAAAAGTTTCTTCCAGGGTTACCATGGTCGAGTAAGTAAGCCTACGAGAAGTCACACTTAACCTGGCCAAGATCATGCCCATAATAGTGTTGTAATAATGGAGTGAGTTTGTGGGCCCAGGCCTTTACTGAGTAAAATCATGCCCAGTAATGTGGTACTGTTATTGGGTTAGTCTGTGAACCTGGATGTATGGATTTAGGTTTTGAATGCTTAAAAATTTCTTCCAGGGTTAACATGGTTGAGTGGGAAAGCCTACGAGAAGTCACACTTAACCCGGCCAAGATCATTACCATAAAAGTTTTATAGTGATGGGTTGAGTTTGTAGGCCCAGGCCTTAAAGAAAACTGTAATACAGGGCCTTTACTGAGTAAAATCATGCCCAGTAATGTGTAATTGTTATGGGGTTAGTCTGTGAACCTGGATGTCTGGATTTAGGTTTTGAATGCTTCAATATTTCTTCCAGGGTTCCCATGGTCGAGTGGGAAAGCATACGAGAAGTCACACTTAACCCTGCCAAGATCATGCCCATAATAGTGTTATAGTAATTGGGTGAGTCTGTGGGCTCAGGCCTTTACTGAATAAAATCATGCCCAGTAATGTGTAACTGTTATGGCGTTAGTCTGTGAGC
The DNA here is from genome assembly GCF_018831695.1 of Puntigrus tetrazona. Lineage (NCBI taxonomy): Eukaryota > Metazoa > Chordata > Actinopteri > Cypriniformes > Cyprinidae > Puntigrus > Puntigrus tetrazona. Next base: position 258,323 of record NW_025048645.1, read on the forward strand.
CTGGATGTCTCTACGTAGGTTTTGTACGTTCAAATATTTGTTCCAGGGTTACCATGGTCGAGTGGGAAAGCCTACGAGAAGTCACACTTAACCCGGCCCAAATCATTCCCATAAAAGTTTTTTAGTAATGGGGTGAGTCTGTTGGCCCAGGCCTTTACTGAATAAAATCATGCCCAGTAATGTGGTACTGTTATGGGGTTAGTCTGTGAGCCTGGATGTCTGGATTTAGGTTTTGAACGCTTAAAAAATTCTTCCAGGGTTAATATGGTCGAGTGGGAAAACCTACGAGAATTCACAATTATCCCGGCCAAGATCCTGCCCCTAATAGTGTTATAGTAATGGGGTGAGTTTGTGCGCCCAGGCCTTTACTGAATAAAATCATGCCCAGTAATGTGTTACTGTTATGGGATTAGTCTGTGATCCTGGATATCTGGACATAGGTTTTGAATGCTCAAATATTTGTTCCAGGGTTACCATGGTCGAGTGGGAAAACCTACAAGAAGTCACACTTAACCCGGCCAAGATCATGCCCATGAAAGTGTTATAGTAATGGGGTGAGTCTGTGGGTCCGGGCTTTAAAGAAAACTGTAATACAGGGCCTTTAGTGAATAAAATCATGCCCAGTAATGTTTTCCAGTTATGGGGTTAGACTGTGAGCCTGTATGTCTGGATTTAAGTTTTGAACAGCTTAAAAATTCTTCCAGGGTTACCATGGTCGAGTGGGAAAGCATACGAGAAATCACACTTAACCCGGCCAAGATCATGCCCATAATAGTGTTGTAATAATGGGGTGAGCTTGTGGGCCCATGCCTTAAAGAAAACTGTAATACATGGTCTTTACTGAATAAAATCATGCCCAGTAATGTGTTGCTGTTATGGGGTTAGTCTGTGAGCCTGGATGTCTGGACGTAGGTTTTGAACGCTCAAATATTTGATCCAGGGTTACCATGGTCGAGTGGATTAGCGTGCGAGAAGTCGTACTTAAACCGTCCAATATCGCCTAGATGTCTGGACTTAGGTTTTGAATGCTTAAAAATTTCTTCCAGGGTTACCATGGTTGAGTGGGAAAGCCTACGAGAAGTCACGCTTATTCCTGCCAAGATCATACCCATGAAAGTATTATAGTACTGGGGTGAGTCTGCAGGCCCAGGCCTTTACTGAATAAATTATGTCCAGGAATGTGTTACTGTTATTGGGTTAGTCTGTGAGCCTGGATGTCTGGATTTAGGTTTTGAACCCTTAAACATTTCTTCCAGGGTTACCATGGTCGAGTGGGAAAGCCTACGAGAAGTCACACTTAACCCAGCCAAGATCATGACCATGAAAGTGTTATAGTAATGGGTTGAGTTTCTGGTCCCAGGCCTTTACTGAATAAAATCATGTCCAGGAATGTGTAACTGTTATGGGGTTAGTCTGTGAGCCTGGATGTCTGGGTTTAGTTTTTGAATGCTTCAATATTTCTTCCAGGGTTAGCATGGTCGAGTGGGAAAGCATACGAGAAGCCACAAATAACCCGGCCAAGATCATGCCCATAATAGCGTTATAGTAATGGGGTGAGTCTGTGGGCCCAGGCCTTTACTGAATAAAATTGTGCCCAGTAATGTGTAACTGTTTTGGGGTTAGTCTGTGAGCCTGAATTTCTGGATTTAGGTTTTGAATGCTTCAATATTTCTTCCAGGGTTACCATGGTCGAGTGGGAAAACCTACGAGAAGTCAAACTTAACCCGGCCAAGATCATGCTCATAAAAGTGTCATAGAAATGGGGTGAGTTTGTGGGCCCAGGTCTTAAAGAAAACTGTAATACAGGGCCTTTAGTGAATAAAATCATGCCCAGTAATGTGTTACTGTTATGGGGTGAGCCTGGATGTCTGGATTTAGGTTTTGAATGCTTCAATATTTCTTCCAGGGTTACCAAGGTCGAGTGGGAAAACCTACGAGAAGTCACGCTTAACCCGGCCAAGATCATGCCCATGAAAGTATTATAGTAATGGGGTGGGTTTGTGGGCCCAGGGCTTTAATGAATAAAATCATGCCCAGTAATTTGTTACTGTTATGGGGTTAGTCTGTGAGCCTGGATGTCTGGATCTAGGTTTTGAACGCTTAAAAATTTGTTCCAGGGTTACCATGGACGAGTGGATTAGCATCCGAGAAGTCGCACTTAAACCGGCAAATATCGCCTGGTTGAAGCGTCTACATGTCTGGACTTAGGTTTTGAACGCTTAAAAATTTCTTCCAGGGTCACCATGGTCGAGTGGAAAAACCTATGAGAAGTCACACTTAACCCGGCCAAGATCATGCCCATTAAAGTGTCATAGTAATGGGGTGAGTTTGTGGGCCCAGGCCTTAAAAACACTGTAATACAGGGCGTTTACTGAGTAAAATCATGCCCAGTAATGTGTAAATGTTATGGGGTTAGTCTGTGAACTTGGATTTAGGTTTTGAATGCTTCAATATTTCTTCCAGGATTACCATGGTTGAGTGGGAAATCATACGAGAAGTCACATTTAACCCGGCCAAGATCATGCCCATAATAGTGTTATAGTAATGGGGTGAGTCTGTGGGTCCAGGCCTTTACTGAATAAAATCATGCCCTGTAACCTGTAACTGTTATGGGGTTAGTCTGTGAGCCTGGATGTCTGGATTTAGGTTTTGAATGCTTCAATGTTTCTTCCAGGGTTACCATGGTCGAGTGGGAAAACCTACGAGAAGTCACACTTAACCCGGCCAAGATCATGCTCATGAAAGTGTCATAGTAATGGGGTGAGTTTGTGGGCCCAGGCCTAAAGAAAACTGTAATACAGGGCCTTTAGTGAATAAAATAATGCCCAGTAATGTGTTATTGTTATAGGGTTAGTCTGTGAGCCTGGATGTCTGGGCGTAGGTTTTGAACGTTCAAATATTTGTTCCAGGGTTACCATGGTCGAGTGCATTAGCGTCCGAGAAGTCGCACTTAAACCAGCCAAAATCGCCTGGATGTCTGGACTTAGGTTTTGAACGCTTAAAAGTTTCTTCCAGGGTTACCATGGTCGAATGGGAAAGCCTACGAGAAGTCACACTTAACCCGGCCAAGGTCATGCCCATGAAAGTGTCATAGTAACGGGGTGAGTTTGTGGGCCCAGGCCTTAAAGAAAACTGTAATACAGGGCCTTTAGTGAATAAAATCATGCCCAGTAATGTGTAACTGTTATGGGGTTAGTCTGTGAGCCTGGATGTCTGGATTTAGGTTTTGAATGCTTCAGTATTTCTTCCAGGGTTACCATGGTCGAGTGGGAAAGCATACGAGAAGTCACACTTAACCCTGCCAAGATTATGCCCATAATATTGTTATAGTAATGGGGTGAGTCTGTTGGACCAGGCTTTTACTTAAAAAAATCATGTCCAGTAATGTGTAACTGTTATGGGGTTAGTCTGTGAGCCTGGATGTCTGGATTTAGGTTTTGAATGCTTCAATATTTCTTCCAGGTTGAGTGGGAAGACCTACGAGAAGTCACACTTAACCCGGCCAAGATCATGCCCATGAAAGTATCATAGTAATGGGGTGAGTTTGTGGGCCCAGGCCTTAAAGAAAACTGTAAAACAGGGTACCTTACTGAATAAAATCATGCCCCGTGATGTGTTACTGTTATGGGGTTAGTCTGTGAGCCTGGATGTCTCGACGTAGGTTTTGAACGTTCAAATATTTGTTCCAGGGTTACCATAGTCGAGTGGATTAGCGTCCGAGAAGTCGCACTTAAACTGGCCAATATCGCTTGGATGTCTGGGCGTAGATTTTGAACGCTTAAAAACTTCTTCCAGGGTTACCCTGGTCGAGTGGGAAAGCCTTCGAGAAGTCACACTTAACCCGGCCAAGATCACACCTGTTTTAGTAATGGGGTGAGTCTGTGGGCCCAGGGCTTTACTGAATAAAATCATGCCCAGTAATGTGTTACTGTTAAGGGGTTAGTTTGTGGGCTTGGATGTCTGGACGTAGGCTTTGAATGCTTAAAAGTTTCTTCCAGGGTTACCATTGATGAGTAAGAAAGCCTACGACAAGTCACGCTTAACCCTGCCAAGATCATGCCCATAAAAGTGTTATAGTAATGAGTTGAGTTTGTGGGCCCAGGCCTTAAAGAAAACTGTAATACAGGGCTTTTACTGAGTAAAATCTTGCCCAGTAATGTGTAATTGTTATGGGGTTAGTCTGTGAACCTGGATGTAAGTTCTGAATGCTTCAGTATTTCTTACAGGGTTACCATGGTCGAGTGGGAAAGCATACCAGAAATCAAACATAACCCGGCCAAGATCATGGCCATAATAGTGTTATAGTAATGAGGTGAGTCTGTGGGCCCAGGCCTTTACTGAATAAAATCATGCCCAGTATTGTGTAACTGTTATGGGGTTAGTCTGTGAGCCTGGATGTTTGGATTTAGGTTTTGAATGCTTCAATATTTCTTCCAGGGTTACCATTGTCGAGTGGGAAAACCTACGAGAAGTCACGCTTAACCCTGCCAAGATCATGCCCATAAAAGTGTTATAGTAATGGGTTGAGTTTGTGGGCCCAGGCCTTAAAGAAAACTGTAATACAGGGCTTTTACTGAGTAAAATCATGCCCAGTAATGTGTAAGTGTTATGGGGTTAGTCTGTGAACCTGGATGTAAGTTCTGAATGCTTCAATATTTCTTACAGGGTTACCATGGTCGAGTGGGAAAGCATACCAGAAGTCACACTTAACCCGGCCAAGATCATGCCCATAATAGTGTTATAGTAATGAGGTGAGTCTGTGGGCCCAGGCCTTTACTGAATAAAATCATGCCCAGTAATGTGTAACTGTTATGGGGTTGGTCTGTGAGCCTGGATGTTTGGATTTAGGTTTTGAATGCTTCAATATTTCTTCCAGGGTTACCATGATCGAGTGGGAAAACCTACGAGAAGTCACACTTAACCCGGCCAAGATCATGCCCATTAAAGTGTCATAGTAATGGGGTAAGTTTGTGGGCGCAGGCCTTAAAGAAAACTGTAATACAGGGCCCTTACAGAATAAAATCATGCCCCGTAATGTGTTACTGTTATGGGGTTAGTCTGTGAGCCTGGATGTCTCGACGTAGGTTTTGAACGTTCAAATATTTGTTCCAGGGTTACCATGGTCGAGTGGATTAGCGTCCGAGAAGTCGCACTTAAACTGGCCAATATCGCCTGGATGTCTGGGCGTAGGTTTTGAACGCTTAAAAACTTCTTCCAGGGTTACCCTGGTCGAGTGGAAAAGCCTACGAGAAATCACACTTAACCCGGCCAAGATCATGCTCCTAATAGTGTTAAAGTAATGGAGTGAGTCTGTGGGCCCAGGCCTTTACTGAATAAAATCATGCCCAGTAATGTGTTACTGTTATGGGGTTAGTCTGTGAGCCTGGATGTCTGGATCTAGGTTTTGAACGCTTAAAAATTTGTTCCAGGGTTACCATGGTCGAGTGGATTAGCATCCGAGAAGTCGCACTTAAACCGGCAAATATCGCCTGGATGAAGCGCCTAGTTGTCTGGACTTAGGTTTTGAACGCTTAAAAATTTCTTGCAGGGTCACCATGGTCGAGTGGAAAAACCTACGAGAAGTCACACTTAACCCGGCCAAGATCATGCCCATTAAAGTGTCATAGTAATGGAGTGAGTTTGTGGGCCCAGGCCTTAAAGAAAACTGTAATACAGGGCCCTTACTGAATACAATCATGCCCCGTAATGTGTTACTGTTATGGGGTTAGTCTGTGAGCCTGGATGTCTCGGCGTGGGTTTTGAACGTTCAAATATTTGTTCCAGGGTTACCATGGTCGAGTGGATTAGCGTCCGAGAAGTCGCACTTAAACTGGCCAATATCGCCTGGATGTCTGGGCGTAGGTTTTGAAGGCTTAAAAACTTCTTCCAGGGTTACCATGGTCAAGTGGGAAAGCCTATGAGAAGTCACACTTAACCCGGCCAAGATCACACCTGTTATAGTAATGGGGTGAGTCTGTGGGCCCAGGGATTTACTGAATAAAATCATGCCCAGTAATGTGTTACTGTTATGGGGTTAGTCTGTGAGCCTGGATGTCTGGATCTAGGTTTTGAACGCTTAAAAATTTCTTCCAGGGTTAACATGGTCGAGTGGATTAGCATCCGAGAAGTCGCACTTAAACCGGCCAATATCGCCTGGATGAAGCGCCTAGTTGTCTGGACTTAGGTTTTGAACGCTTAAAAATTTCTTGCAGGGTCACCATGGTCGAGTGGAAAAACCTACGAGAATTCACACTTAACCCGGCCAAGATCATGCCCATTAAAGTGTCATAGTAATGGAGTGAGTTTGTGGGCCCAGGCCTTAAAGAAAACTGTAATACAGGGCCCTTACTGAATACAATCATGCCCCGTAATGTGTTACTGTTATGGGGTTAGTCTGTGAGCCTGGATGTCTGGATCTAGGTTTTGAACGCTTAAAAATTTCTTCCAGGGTTACCATGGTCGAGTGGATTAGCGTCCAAGAAGTAGCACTTAACCCAGCCAAGATCGGCTGGATGAAGCACCTAGATATCTGGACTCAGGTTTTGAAAATTAAAAAAATTCCTCCAGGGTGGCAGGGGTTGATTGGAAAAGAGTCCAAGAAGTAGCACCTTTCACGGCCAAGATTGGTTAGATGAAGCGCCTGGATGTTTGGAATTAAGTTTTGAATTCTTAAAAATTTCCTCCAGGGTGGCAGGGGTTGAGTGGAAAAGCGTCCAAGAAGTAGCACCTTTCACAGACAAGATCGGTTAGATGAAGCGCCTGGATGTTTGGCATTGAGTTTTGAATTCTTAAAAATTTCCTCCAGAGTGGCATTGGTTGAGTGGAAAAGAGTCCAAGAAGTAGCACCTTTCACGGCCAAGATTGGCTAGGTGAAGCACCTGGATGCTTGGCATTAAGTTTTGAATTCTTAAAAACTTCTCCAGGGTTACCATGGTCGAGTGGAAAAGCGTCAAAGAAGTAGCACTTAACCCAGCCAAGATCAGCTGGTTGAAGCGCCTAGATATTTGGACTCAGGTTTTGAAAATTAAAAAATTTTCTCCAGGTTGACTGGGGTTGAGTGGAAAAGAGTCCAAGAAGTAGCACCTTTCACGGCCAAGATTGGCTAGATGAAGCACCTGGATGCTTGGCATTTAGTTTTGAATTCTTAAAAATTTTTTCCAGGGTTACCATGGTCGAGTGGAAAAGTGTCCAAGAAGTAGCACTTAACCCAACCAAGATCGGCTGGATGAAGCGCCTATATATCTGGACTCAGGTTTTGAAAATTAAAAAATTTCCTCCAGGGTGGCAGGGGTTGAATGGAAAAGAGTCCAAGAAGTAGCACCTTTCACGGCCAAGATTGGCTAGATGAAGCGCCTGGATGTTTGGCATTAAATTTTGAATTCTTAAAAATTTTCTCCAGGGTTACCATGATCGAGTAGAAAAGCGTCCAAGAAGTAGCGCTTAACCCAGCCAAAATCGGCTGGATGAAGCGCCTAGATATCTGGACTCAGGTTTTGAAAATTTTAAAAATTTCTCCAGGGTGGCAGGGGTTGAGTGGAAAAGAGTCCAAGAAGTAGCACCTTTCACGGCCAAGATTGGCTAGATGAAGCGCCTGGATGTTTGGCATTAAGTTTTGAATTCTTAAAAATTTTCTCCAGGGTTGCCATGGTCGAGTGGAAAAGCATCCAAGAAGTAGCACTCAACCCAGCCAAGATCGGCTGGATGAAGTGCCTGGACGTTTTTTACTTTCGCTTTGAAAATTTAAAAATTTCCTCCAGGTTGACTGGGGTTGAGTGGAAAAGAGTCCAAGAAGTAGCACCTTTCACGGCCAAGAATGGCTAGATGAAGCGCCTGGATGTTTGGCTTTAAGTTTTGAATTCTTAAAAATTTTCTCCAGGGTTAAAATGGTCGAGTGGAAAAGCGTCCAAGAAGTAGCACTTAACCCAGCCAAGATCTGCTGGATGAAGCGCCTAGATATCTGGACTCAGGTTTTGAAAATTAAAAAAATTTCTCCAGGGTGGCAGGGGTTGAATGGAAAAGAGTCCAAGAAGTAGCACCTTTCATGGCCAAGATTGGCTAGATGAAGCGCCTGGATGTTTGGCATTAAGTTTTGAGTTCTTAAAAATTTTCTCCAGGGTTACCATGGTCGAGTGGAAAAGCGTCCAAGAAGTAGCACTTAACCCAGCCAAGATTGGCTGGATGAAGCGCCTAGATATCTGGACTCAGGTTTTGAAAATTCAAAAAATTTCCTCCAGGGTGGCAGGGGTTGAATGGAAAAGAGTCCAAGAAGTAGCACCTTTCATGGCTAAGATTGGCTAAATGAAGCGCCTGGATGTTTGGCATTAAGTTTTGAATTCTTAAAAAATTTCTGCAGGATTACCATGGTCGAGTGGAAAAGCGTCAAGAAGTAGCACTTAACCCAGCCAAGATTGGCTGCATGAAGCGCCTGGACGTTTGGACTATCGCTTTGAAATTTAAAAATTTCTCCAGGGTGGCAGGGGTTGAGTGGATAAGAATCCAAGAATTAGCACTTTTCACGGCCAAGATTGGCTAGAAGAAGCGCCTGGATGTTTGGCATTAAGTTTTGAATTCTTAAAAATTTTCTCTAGGGTTACCATGGTCGAGGGGGAAATTGTCTGAGAAATCAAACCTATTCCAGCCAAGATCGGCTGGATGAAGCGCCTAGATATCTGGACTCAGTTTTTGAAAATTAAAAAATTTCCTCCAGGGTGGCAGGGGTTGAATGGAAAAGAGTCCAAGAAGTAGCACTTTTCACGGCCAAGATTGGCTAGATGAAGCGCCTGGATGTTTGGCATTAAGTTTTGAATTCTTAAACATTTTCTTCAGGGTTACCATGGTCGAGTGGAAAAGCGTCCAAGAACTAGCACTTAACCCAGCCAAGATAGGCAGAATGAAGCGCCTAGATATCTGGACTCAGGTTTTGAAAATTAAAAAAATTTCTCCAGGGTGGCAGGGGTTGAGTGGAAAAGAGTCCAAGAAGTAGCAATTTTCACGGCCAAGATTGGTTAGATGAAGCGCCTGGAGTTTTGGCATTAAGTTTTGAATTCTTAAAAATTTTCTCCAGGGTTACCATGGACGAGTGGAAAAGCGTCCAAGAAGTAGCACTTAACCCAGCCAAGATCGGCTGGATGAAGCACCTAGATATCTCAACTCAGGTTTTGAAAATTAAAAAATTTCCTCCAGGGTGGCAGGGGTTGATTGGAAAAGAGTCCAAGAAGTAGCACCTTTCACGGCCAAGATTGGTTAGATGAAGCGCCTGGATGTTTGGCATTAAGTTTTGAATTCTTAAAAATTTCCTTCAGGGTGGCAGGGGTTGAGTGGAAAAGCGTCCAAGAAGTAGCACCTTTCACGGACAAGATCGGTTAGATGAAGCGCCTGGATGTTTGGCATTGAGTTTTGAATTCTTAAAAATTTCCTCCAGAGTGGCAGTGGTTGAGTGGAAAAGAGTCCAAGAAGTAGCACCTTTCACGGCCAAGATTGGCTAGATGAAGCACCTGGATGCTTGGCATTAAGTTTTGAATTCTTAAAAATTTCTCCCAGGGTTACCATGGTCGAGTGGAAAAGCGTCCAAGAAGTAGCACTTAACCCAGCCAAGATCGGCTGGCTGAAGCGCCTGGATGTTTGGGCTCAGGTTTTGAAAGCTTAAACATTTTCTCCAGGGTTACCATGGTTGAGGGGGAAATTGTCTGAGAAATCAAACCTATTCCGGCCAAGATCGGCTAGATGAAGTGCATGAATGGCTGGACTTAGGTTTTGAAAATTTAAAAAATTTCCTCCAGGGTGGCAGGGGTTGAATGGAAAAGAGTCCAAGAAGTAGCACTTTTCACAGCCAAGATTGGCTTGATTGAAGCGCCTGGATGTTTGGCATTAACTTTTGAATTCTTAAAAATTTTCTCCAGGGTTACCATGGTCGAGTGGAAAAGCGTCCAAGAAGTAGCACCTTTCACGGCCAAAATTGGCTAGATGAAGCGCCTGGATGTTTGGCATTAAGTTTTGAATTCTTAAAAATTTCCTCCAGGGTGGCAGGGGTTGAGTGGAAAAGTCTCCAAGAAGTAGCACTCAACCCAGCCAAGATCGGCTGGATGAAGCGCCTGGACGTTTGGACTTTCGCTTTGAAAATTAAAAAATTTCCTCCAGGTTGACTGGGGTTGAGTGGAAAAGAGTCCAAGAAGTAGCACCTTTCACGTTCAAGATTGGCTAGATGAAGCGCCTGGATGTTTGGCATTAAGTTTTGAATTCTTAAAAATTTTCTCCAGGGTTACCATGGTCGACTGGAAAAGCGTCCAAGAAGTAGCACTTAACCCAGCCAAGATTGGCTGGATGAAGCGCCTAGGTATCTGGACTCAGGTTTTGAAAAAATAAAACATTTCTCCAGGGTGGCAGGGGTTGAATGGAAAAGAGTCCAAGAAGTAGCACTTTTCATGGCCAAGATTGGCTAGATGAAGCGCCTGGATGTTTGGCATTAAATTTTGAATTATTAAAAATTTTCTCCAGGGTTACCATGGTCGAGTGGAAAAGTGTCAAAGAAGTAGCGCTTAACCCAGCCAAGATCGGCTGGATAAAGCGCCTAGATATCTGGACTCAGGTTTTGAAAATTAAAAAATTTCCTCCATGGTGGTATTGGTTGAATGGAAAAGAGTCCAAGAAGTAGCACTTTTCACGGCCAAGATTGGCTAGATGAAGCGCCTGGATGTTTGGCATTAAGTTTTGAATTCTTAAAATTTTCTCCAGGGTTACCATGGTCGAGTGGAAAAGCGTCCAAGAAGTAGCACTTAACCCAGCCAAGATCGGCTGGCTGAAGCGCCTGGATGTTTGGGCTCAGGTTTTGAAAGCTTAAACATTTTCTCCAGGGTTACCATGGTCGAGGGGGAAATTGTCTGAGAAATCAAACCTATTCCGGCCAAGATAGGCTAGATGAAGCGCCTGGATGGCTGGAATTAGGTTTTGAAAATTAAAATATTTCCTCCAGGGTGGCAGGGGTTGAATGGAAAAGAGTCCAAGAAGTAGCACTTTTCACGGCCAAGATTGGCTAGATGAAGCGCCTGGATGTTTGGCATTAAGTTTTGAATTCTTAAAAATTTTCCAGGGTTACCATGGTCGAGTGGAAAAACGCCCAAGAAGTAGCACTTAACCCAGCCAAGATCGGCTGGATGAAGCGCCTAGATATCTGGACTCAGGTTTTGAAAATTAAAAATTTCCTCCAGGGTGGCAGGGGTTGAATGGAAAACAGTCCAAGAAGTAGCACCTTTCACGGCCAAAATTGGCTAGATGAAGCGCCTGGATGTTTGGCATTAAGCTTTGAATTCTTAAAAATTTCCTCCGGGGTGGCAGAGGTTGAGTGGAAAAGTGTCCAAGAAGTAGCACTTAACCCAGCCAAGATCGGCTGGATGAAGCGCCTGGACGTTTGGACTTTCGCTTTGAAAATTAAAAAAATTTCCTCCAGGTTGACTGGGGTAGAGTGGAAAAGAGTCCAAGAAGTAGCACCTTTCACGCTCAAGATTGGCTAGATGAAGCGCCTTGATGTTTGGCATTAAGTTTTAAATTCTTAAAAATTTTCTCCAGGGTTACCATGGTCGAGTGGAAAAGCGTCCAAGAAGTAGCACTTAACCCAGCCAAGATTGGCTGGATGAAGCGCCTAGGTATCTGGACTCAGGTTTTGAAAAATAAAACATTTCCTCCAGGGTGGCAGGGGTTGAATGGAAAAGAGTCCAAGAAGTAGCACTTTTCATGGCCAAGATTGGCTAGATGAAGCGCCTGGATGTTTGGCATTAAATTTTGAATTATTAAAAATTTTCTCCAGGGTTACCATGGTCGAGTGGAAAAGTGTCAAAGAAGTAGCGCTTAACCCAGCCAAGATCGGCTGGATAAAGCGCCTAGATATCTGGACTCAGGTTTTGAAAATTAAAAAATTTCCTCCATGGTGGCATTGGTTGAATGGAAAAGAGTCCAAGAAGTAGCACTTTTCACGGCCAAGATTGGCTAGATGAAGCGCCTGGATGTTTGGCATTAAGTTTTGAATTCTTAAAAATTTTCTCCAGGGTTACCATGGTCGAGTGGAAAAGTGTCCAAGAAGTAGCACTTAACCCAGCCAAGATCGGCTGGCTGAAGCGCCTGGATGTTTGGGCTCAGGTTTTGAAAGCTTAAACATTTTCTCCAGGGTTACCATGGTCAAGGGGGAAATTGTCTGAGAAATCAAACCTATTCCGGCCAAGATCGGCTAGATGAAGCGCCTGGATGGCTGGACTTAGGTTTTGAAAATTTAAAAATTTCCTCCAGTGTGGAAGGGGTTGAATGGAAAAGAGTCCAAGAAGTAGCACTTTTCACAGCCAAGATAGGTTAGATGAAGCGCCTGGATGTTTGGCATTAACTTTTGAATTCTTAAAAATTTTGTCCAGGGTTACTATGGTCGAGTGGAAAAGCGTCCAAGAAGTATCACTTAACCCAGCCAAGATCGGCTGGATGAAGCGCCTGGACGTTTGGACTTACACTTTGAAAATTTTAAAATTTTCTCCAGGGTGGCAGGGATTGAGTGGAAAAGAGTCCAAGAAGTAGCACCTTTCACGGCCAAGATTGGCTAGATGAAGCGCCTGGATGTTTGGCATTAAGTTTTGAATTCTTAAAAATTTTCTCCAGGGTTACCATGGTCGAGTGGAAAAGCATCCAAGAAGTAGCACTCAACCCAGCCAAGGTCGGCTGGATGAAGTGCCTGGACGTTTGGACTTACGCTTTGAAAATTAAAAAAAATTTCCTCCAGGGTGGCAGGGGTTGAATGGAAAAGAGTCCAAGAAGTAGCACCTTTCATGACCAAGATTGGCTAGATGAAGCGTCTGGATGTTTGGCATTAAGTTTTGAGTTCTTAAAAATTTTCTCCACGGTTACCATGGTCGAGTGGAAAAGCGTCCAAGAAGTAGCACTTAACCCAGCCAAGATTGGCTGCATGAAGCGCCTGGACGTTTGGACTATCGCTTTGAAAATTTAAAAATTTCCTCCAAGGTGGCAGGGGTTGAGTGGATAAGAATCCAAGAATTAGCACTTAACCCAGCCAAGATCGGCTAGAAGAAGCGCCTGGATGTTTGGCATTAAGTTTTGAATTCTTAAAAATTTTCTCCAGGGTTACCATAGTCGAGTAGAAAAGAGTCCAAGAAGTAGCACTTAACCCAGCCAAGATCGGCTGCATGAAGCGCCTGGATGTTTGGGCTCAGGTTTTGAAAGCTTAAACGTTTTCCTCCAGGGTTACCATGGTCGAGGGGGAAATTGTCTGAGAAATCAAACCTATTCCAGCCAAGATCGGCTGGATGAAGCGCCTAGATATCTGGACTCAGGTTTTCAAAAATTCAAAAAATTTCTTCCAGGGTGGCAGGGGTTGAATGGAAAAGAGTCCAAGAAGTAGCACCTTTCATGGCTAAGATTGGCTAGATGAAGCGCCTGGATGTTTGGCATTAAGTTTTGAATTCTTAAAAATTTTCTCCAGGGTTACCATGGACGAGTGGAAAAGCGTCCAAGAAGTAGCACTTAACCAAGCCAAGATAGGCAAGATGAAGCGGCTAGATATCTGTACTCAGGTTTTGAAAATTAAAAAATTTTCTCCAGGGTTACCATGGTCGATAGGAAAAGCGTCCAAGAAGCAGCGCTTAACCCAGCCAAGATCGGCTGGATGAAGCGCCTAGATATCTGCACTCAGGTTTTGAAAATTAAAATTTTTTCTCCAGGGTGGCAGTGGTTGAGTGGAAAAGAGTCCAAGAAGTAGCACTTTTCACGGCCAAGATTGGCTAGATGAAGCGCCTGGACGTTTGGACTTTCGCTTTGAAAATTAAAAAATTTCCTCCAGAGTGGCAGTGGTTGAGTGGAAAAGAGTCCAAGAAGTAGCACCTTTCACGGCCAAGATTGGCTAGATGAAGCGCCTGGATGCTTGGCATTAAGTTTTGAATTCTTAAAAATTTTCTCCAGGGTTACCATGGTCGAGTGGAAAAGCGTCCAAGAAGTAGCACTTAACCCAGCCAAGATCGGCTGGATGAAGCGCCTAGATATCTGGACTCAGATTTTGAAAATTAAAAAATTTTCTCCAGGGTGGCAGGGGTTGAATGGAAAAGAGTCCAAGAAGTAGCACCTTTCACGGCCAAGATTGGCTAGATGAAGCGCCTGGATGTTTGGCATTAAATTTTGAATTCTTAAAAATTTTCTCCAGAGTTACCATGGTCGAGTAGAAAAGCGTCCAAGAAGTAGCGCTTAACCCAGCCAAAATCGGCTGGATGAAGCGCCTAGATATCTGGACTCAGGTTTTAAAAATTAAAAAATTTCCTCCAGGGTGGCAAGGGGTTGAATGGAAAAGAGTCCAAGAAGTAGCACTTTTCACAGCCAAGATTGGCTAGATGAAGCGCCTGGATGTTTGGCATTAAGTTTTGAATTCTTAAAAATTTTCCAGGGTTACCATGGTCGAGTGGAAAAGCGTCCAAGAAGTAGCACTTAACCCAGCCAAGATAGGCAGGATGAAGCGCCTAGATATCTGCACTCAGGTTTTGAAAATTAAAAATTTTTCTCCAGGGTGGCAGTGGTTGAGTGGAAAAGAGTCCAAGAAGTAGCACTTTTCACGGCCAAGATTGGCTAGATGAAGCGCCTGGATGTTTGGCATTAAGTTTTGAATTCTTAAAAATTTTCTCCAGGGTTACCATAGTCAAGTAGAAAAGAGTCCAAAAAGTAGCACTTAAACCAGCCAAAATCGGCTGGATGAAGCACCTGGACGTTTGGCCTTTCGCTTTGAAAATTAAAAAATTTCTCCAGAGTGGCAGTGGTTGAATGGAAAAGAGTCCAAGAAGTAGCACCTTTCACGGCCAAGATTGGCTAGATGAAGCGCCTGGATGTTTGGCATTAAGTTTAGAATTCTTAAAATTTTTCTCCAGGGTTACCATGGTCGACTGGAAAAGCATCCAAGAAGTAGCACTTTTCACGGCCAAGATTGGCTAGATGAAGCGCCTGGATGTTTGGCATTACGTTTTGAATTCTTAAAAATTTTCTCCAGGGTTACCATAGTCAAGTAGAAAAGAGTCCAAAAAGTAGCACTTAAACCAGCCAAAATCGGCTGGATGAAGCACCTGGACGTTTGGCCTTTCGCTTTGAAAATTAAAAAATTTCCTCCAGAGTGGCAGTGGTTGAGTGGAAAAGAGTCCAAGAAGTAGCACCTTTCACGGCCAAGATTGGCTAGATGAAGCGCCTGGATGTTTGGCATTAAGTTTTGAATTCTTAAAAATTTTCTCCAGGGTTACCATGGTCGAGTGGAAAAGCGCCCAAGAAGTAGCACTTAACCCAGCCAAGATAGGCAGGATGAAGCGCCTAGATATCTGGACTCAGGTTTTGAAAATTAAAAAATTTTCTCCAGGGTTACCATGGTCGAGTGGAAAAGCTTCCAAGAAGTAGCACTTAACCCAGCCAAGATCGGCTGGATGAAGCGCCTGGACGCTTTGGCTTTTCGCTTTGAAAATTTAAAAATTTCTCCAGGGTGGCAGTGGTTGAGTGGAAAAGAGTCCAAGAAGTAGCACTTTTCACGGCTAAGATTGGCTAGATGAAGCGCCTGGATGTTTGGCATTAAGTTTTGAATTCTTAAAAATTTTCTCCAGGGTTACCATGGTCGAGTGGAAAAGCGTCCAAGAAGTAGCACTTAACCCAGCCAAGATCGGCTGGATGAAGCGCCTGGATGTTTGGGCTCAGGTTTTGAAAGCTTAAGCATTTTCTCCAGGGTTACCATGGTCAAGGGGGAAATTGTCTGAGAAATCAAACCTATTTCCGGCCAAGATCGGATAAATGAAGCACCTGGAGGGCTGGACTTAGGTTTTGAAAATTAAGAAGTTTCCTCCAGGTTTGCAGTGGTTGAGTGGAAAAGAGTCCAAGAAGTAGCACCTTCCACGGCCAAGATTGACTAGATGAAGCGCCTGGATGTTTGGCATTTAGTTTTGAATTCTTAAAAATTTTCTCCAGGCTTACCATGGTCGAGTGGAAAAGCGTCCAAAAAGTAGCACTTAACCCAGCCAAAATCGGCTGGCTGAAGCGCCTGGATGTTTGGGCTCAGGTTTTGAAAGCTTAAACATTTTCTCCAGGGTTACCATGGTCGAGGGGGAAATTGTATGAGAAATCAAACCTATTCCGGCCAAGATCGGCTAGAAGAAGCACCTGGATGGCTGGACTTAGGTTTTGAAAATTAAAAAATTTCCTCCAGGGTGGCAGGGGTTGAGTGAAAAAGCGTCCAAGAAGTAGCACTTAACCCAGCCAAGATTGGCTGGATGAAGCGCCTGGACGTTTGGACTTTCGCTTTGAAAATTTAAAAATTTCCTCCAGAGTGGCAGTGGTTGAGTGGAAAAGAGCCCAAGAAGTAGCACCTTTCACGGCCAAGATTGGCTAGATGAAGCGCCTGGAGGTTTGGCATTAAGTTTTGAATTCTTAAAAATTTTCTCCAGGGTTACAATGGTCGAGTGGAAAAGCGTCCAAGAAGTAGCACTTAACCCAGCCAAGATTGGCTGGATGAAGTGCCTGGATGTTTAGACTTTCGCTTTTGAAAATTTAAAAATTTGCTCCAGTTTGATTGGGGTTGAGTGGAAAAGAGTCCAAGAAGTAGCACCTTTCACGGCCAAGATTGGTTAGATGAAGCACCTGGATGTTTGACATTAAGTTTTGAATTCTTAAAAATTTCCTCCAGGGTGGCAGGGGTTGAGTGGAAAAGCGTCCAAGAAGTAGCACTTAACCCAGCCAAGATCGGCTGGATGAAGCGCCTGGACGTTCGGACTTTCGCTTTGAAAATTAAAAAATTTCCTCCAGGGTGGCAGGGGTTGAGTGGAATAGAGTCCAAGAAGTAGCACCTTTCACGGCCAAGATTGGCTAGATGAAGCGCCTGGATGTTTGGCATTAAGTTTGGAATTCTTAAAAATTTTCTCCAGGGTTACCATGGTCGAGTGGAAAAGCATCCAAGAAGTAGCACTTAACCCAGCCAAGATCGGCTGGGTGAAGCGCCTGGATATTTGGGCTCAGGTTTTGAAAGCTTAAACATTTTCTCCAGGGTTACCATGGTCGAGGGGGAAATTGTCTGAGAAATCAAACCTATTCCGGCCAAGATCGGCTAGATGAAGCACCTGGATGGCTGGACTTAGGTTTTGAAAATTAAAAAATTTCCTCCAGGTTGGCAGTGGTTGAGTGTCAAAGAGTCCAAGAAGTATCACCTTTCACGGCCAAGATTGGCTAGATGAAGCGCCTGGATGTTTGGCATTAAGTTTTGAATTCTTAAAAATTTTCTCCAGGCTTACCATGGTCGAGTGGAAAAGCGTCCAAAAAGTAGCACTTAACCCAGCCAAGATCGGCTGGCTGAAGCGCCTGGATGTTTGGGCTCAAGTTTTGAAAGCTTAAACATTTTCTCCAGGGTTACCATGGTCGAGGGGGAAATTGTCTGAGAAATCAAACCTATTCCGGCCAAGATTGGCTAGATGAAGCACCTGGATGGCTGGACGTAGGTTTTGAAAAAATTAAAAAATTTCCTACAGGGTGGCAGGGGTTGAGTGAAAAAGCGTCCAAGAAGTAGCACTTATCCCAGCCAAGATTGGCTGGATGAAGCGCCTGGACGTTTGGACTTTCGCTTTGAAAATTTAAAAATTTCCTCCAGAGTGGCAGTGGTTGAGTAGAAAAGAGTCTAGGAAGTAGCACCTTTCACGGCCAAGATTGGCTAGATGAAGCACCTGGATGCTTGGTATTAAGTTTTGAATTCTTAAAACTTTTCTCCAGGGTTACCATGGTCGAGTGGAAAAGCGTCCAAGAAGTAGCACTTAACCCAGCTTAGATCGGCTGGATGAAGCGCCTGGACGCTTGGACTTTCGCTTTGAAAATTTAAAAATTTCCTCCAGAGTGGCAGCGGTTGAGTGGAAAAGAGTCCAAGAAGTACCAGCTTTCACGGCCAAGATTGGCTAGATGAAGCGCCTGGATGTTTGGCATTAAGTTTTGAATTCATAAGAACTTTTTCCAGGGTTACCATGGTCGAGTGAAAAAGCGTCCAAGAAGTAGCACTTAACCCAGCCAAGATCGGCTGGATGATGCGCCTAGATATCTGGACTCAGGTTTTGAAAATTAAAAAAATTCTTCCAGGGTGGCAGGGGTTGAATGGAAAAGAGTCAAAGAAGTAGCACCTTTCACGGCCAAGATTGGCTAGATGAAGCGCCTGGATGTTTGGCATTAAGTTTTGAATTCTTAAAAAATTTCTCCAAGGTTACCATGGTCAGGTGGAAAAGCGTCCAAGAAGTAGCACTTAACCCAGCCAAGATCGGCTGGATGAAGCGCCTGGACGATTGGCCTTTCGCTTTGAAAATTAAAAAATTGCCTCCAGGGTGGCAGTGGTTGAGTGGAAAAGAGTCCAAGAAGTAGCACTTAACCCAGCCAAGATCGGCTGGCTGCAGCGCCTGGATGTTTGGGCTCAGGTTTTGAAAGCTTAAACATTTTCTCCAGGGTTACCATGGTCGAGGGGGAAATTGTCTAAAATATCAAACCTATTCCGGCCAAGATCGGCTAGATGAAGCGCCTAGATATCTGGACTCAGGTTTTGAAAATTAAAAATTTTCTCCAGGGTGGCAGGGGTTGAGTGGAAAAGTGTCCAAGAAGTAGCACTTAACCCAGCCAAGATCGGCTGGATGAAGCACCTGGACGTTTAGACTTTCGCTTTGAAAATTAAAAATTTCTCCAGGTTGACTGGGGTTGAGTGGAAAAGAGTCCAAGAAGTAGCACCTTTCACGCTCAAGATTGGCTAGATGAAGCGCCTGGATGTTTGGCATTAAGTTTTGAATTCTTAAAAATTTTCTCTCAGGGTTACCATGGTCGACTGGAAAAGCGTCCAAGAAGTAGCACTTAACCCAGCCAAGATTGGCTGGATGAAGCGCTTCCAGGTATCTGGACTCAGGTTTTGAAAAATAAAACATTTCCTCCAGGGTGGCTGGGGTTGAATGGAAAAGAGTCCAAGAAGTAGCACTTTTCATAGGCCAAGATTGGCTAGATGAAGCGCCTGGATGTTTGGCATTAAGTTTTGAATTCTTAAAAATTTTCTCCAGGTTTACCATGGTCGAGTGGAAAAGCGTCCAAGAAGTAGCACTTAACCCAGCCAAGATCGGCTGGATGAAGCGCCTAGATATCTGGGTTCAGGTTTTGAAAATTAAAAAATTTCCTCCAGGGTTGCAGGGGTTGAATGGAAAAGAGTCCAAGAAGTAGCACCTTTCACGGCCAAGATTGGCTAGATGAAGCACCTGGATGCTTAGCATTAAGTTTTGAATTCTTAAAAATTTTCTCCAGGGTTACCATGGTCGAGTGGAAAAGCGTCCAAGAAGTAGCACTTAACCCAGCCAAGATCGGCTGGATGAAGCGCCTAGATATCTGGACTCAGGTTTTGAATTCTTAAAATTTTCTCCAGGGTTACCATGGTCGAGTGGAAAAGCGTCCAAGAAGTAGCACTTAACCCAGCCAAGATCGGCTGGATGAAGCTCCTGGACGCTTGACTTTCGCTTTGAAAATTTAAAAATTTCTCCAGGGTGGCAGGGGTTGAGTGGATAAGAATCCAAGAAGTAGCACTTTTCACGGCCAAGATTGGCTAGATGAAGCGCCTGGATGTTTGGCATTAAGTTTTGAATTCTTAAAACTTTTCTCAAGGGTTACCATGGTCGAGTGGAAAAGCGTCCAAGAAGTAGCACTTAACCCAGCCAACATTGGTTGGATGAAGCGCCTGGACGTTTGGCCTTTCGCTTGAAAATTAAAAAATTTCCTCCAGGATGGCAGTGGTTGAGTGGAAAAGAGTCCAAGAAGTAGCACCTTTCACGGACACGATTGGCTAGATGAAGCGCCTGGATGTTTGGCATTAAGTTTTGAATTCTTAAAAATTTTCTCCAGGGTTACCATAGTCGAGTAGAAAAGAGTCCAAGAAGTAGCACTTAACCCAGCCAAGATCGGCTGGATGAAGCGCCTGGACGTTTGGACTTTCGCTTTGAAAATTTAAAAATTTTCTCCAGGGTGGCAGGAGTTGAGTGAAATAGAGTCCAAGAAGTAGCACCTTTCATGCCAAGGTTGGCTAGATGAAGCGCCTGGATGTTTGGCATTAAGTTTTGAATTCTAAAAATTTTCTCCAGGGTTGCCATGGTCGAGTGGAAAAGCGTCCAAGAAGTAGCACTTAACCCAGACAAGATCGGCTGCCTGAAGCGCCTGGATGTTTGGGCTCAGGTTTTGAAAGCTTAAACATTTTCTCCAGGGTTACCATGGTCGAGGGTGAAATTGTCTGAGAAATCAAACCTATTCTGGCCAAGATCGGCTAGATGAAGCACCTGGATAGCTGGACTTAGGTTTTGAAAATTAAAAAAATTCCTCCAGGTTGGCAGTGGTTGAGTGGAAAAGAGTCCAAGAAGTAGCACCTTTCACGGCCAAGATTGGCTAGACGAAGCGACTGGATGTTTGGCATTAAGTTTTGAATTCTTAAAAATTTTCTCCAGGGTTACCATAGTCGAGTAGAAAGGAGTCCAAGAAGTAGCACTTAACCCAGCCAAGATCGGCTGGATGAAGTGCCTGGACGTTTGGACTTTTTCTCTTTGAAAATTAAAAAATTTTCTCCAGGGTGGCAGGGGTTGAGTGAAATAGAGTCCAAGAAGTAGCACCTTTCACGGCCAAGATTGGCTAGATGAAGCGCCTGGATGTTTGGCATTAAGTTTTGAATTCTTAAAAATTTTCTCCAGGGTTACCATAGTCGAGTAGAAAAGAGTCCAAAAAATAGCACTTAACCCAGCCAAGATCGGCTGGATGAAGCGCTTGGACGCTTGGATTTTCGCTTGAAAATTAAAAATTTTCTCCAGGCTGGCAGGGGTTGAGTGAAATAGAGTCCAAGAAGTAGCACCTTTCACGGCCAAGATTGGCTAGATGAAGTGTCTGGATGTTTGGCATTAAGTTTTGAATTCTTAAAAATTTTCTCCAGGGTTACTATAGTCGAGTAGAAAAGAGTCCAAGAAGTAGCACTTAACCCAGCCAAGATCGGCTGGATGAAGCGCCTGGACGTTTGGAGTTTCGCTTGAAAATTTAAAAATTTCTTCCAGAGTGGCAGTGGTTGAGTGGAAAAGAGTCCAAGAAGTAGCACCTTTCACGGCCAAGATTGGCTAGATGAAGCACCTGGGTGCTTAGCATTAAGTTTTGAATTCTTAAAAATTTTCTCCAGGGTTACCATGGTCGAGTGGAAAAGCGTCCAAGAAGTAGCACTTAACCCAGCCAAGATCGGCTGGATGAAGCGCCTAGATATCTGGACTCAGGTTTTGAATTCTTAAAAATTTTCCAGGGTTACCATGGTCGAGTGGAAAAGCGCCCAAGAAGTAGCACTTAACCCAGCCAACATTGGCTGGATGAAGCGCCTGGACGCTTGGCCTTTCGCTTTGAAAATTAAAAATTTCTCCAGGATGGCAGTGGTTGAGTGGAAAAGAGTCCAAGAAGTAGCACCTTTCACGGACACGATTGGCTAGACGAAGCGCCTGGATGTTTGGCATTAAGTTTTGAATTCTTAAAAATTTTCTCCAGGTTTACCATAGTCGAGTAGAAAAGAGTCCAAGAAGTAGCACTTAACCCAGCCAAGATCGGCTGGATGAAGCGCCTGGACTTTTGGACTTTCGCTTTGAAAATTTAAAAATTTTTTTCCAGGGTGGCAGGAGTTGAGTGAAATAGAGTCCAAGAAGTAGCACCTTTCACGGCCAAGATTGGCTAGATGAAGCGCCTGGATGTTTGGCATTAAGTTTTGAATTCTTAAAAATTTTCTCCAGGGTTGCCATGGTCGAGTGGAAAAGCGTCCAAGAAGTAGCACTTAACCCAGACAAGATCGGCTGCCTGAAGCGCCTGGATGTTTGGGCTCAGGTTTTGAAAGCTTAAACATTTTCTCCAGGGTTACCATGGTCGAGGGTGAAATTGTCTGAGAAATCAAACCTATTCTGGCCAAGATCGGCTAGATGAAGCACCTGGATAGCTGGACTTAGGTTTTGAAAATTAAAAAAATTCCTCCAGGTTGGCAGTGGTTGAGTGGAAAAGAGTCCAAGAAGTAGCACCTTTCACGGCCAAGATTGGCTAGATGAAGCGACTGGATGTTTGGCATTAAGTTTTGAATTCTAAAAATTTTCTCCAGGGTTACCATAGTCGAGTAGAAAAGAGTCTGAAGAAGTAGCACTTAACCCAGCCAAGATCGGCTGGATGAAGCGCCTGGACGCTTAAATTTTCGCTTTGAAAATTTAAAAATTTTCTCCAGGGTGGCAGGGGTTGAGTGAAATAGAGTCCAAGAAGTAGCACCTTTCACGGCCAAGATTGGCTAGATGAAGCGCCTGGATGTTTGGCATTAAGTTTTGAATTCTTAAAAATTTCTCCAGGGTTACCATAGTCGAGTAGAAAAGACTCCAAGAAGTAGCACTTAACCCAGCCAAGATCGGCTGGATGAAGCGCCTGGACGCTTGACTTTCGCTTTGAAAATTAAAAATTTCTCCAGGGTGGCAGGGGTTGAGTGAAATAGAGTCCAAGAAGTAGCACCTTTCACGCCAAGATTGGCTAGATGAAGCGCCTGGATGTTTGGCATTAAGTTTTGAATTCTTAAAAATTTTCTCCAGGGTTGCCATGGTCGAGTGGAAAAGCGTCCAAGAAGTAGCACTTAACCCAGACAAGATCGGCTGGCTGAAGCGCCTGGATGTTTGGGCTCAGGTTTTGAAAGCTTAAACATTTTCTCCAGGGTTACCATGGTCGAGGGGAAAATTGTCTGTGAAATCAAACCTATTCCAGCCAAGATCGGCTAGATGAAGCACCTGGATGGCTGGATTAGGTTTTGAAAATTAAAAAATTTCTCCAGGTTGGCAGTGGTTGAGTGGAAAAGAGTCCAAGAAGTAGCACCTTTCATGTCCAAGATTGGCTAGATGAAGTGCCTGGATGTTTGGCATTAAGTTTTGAATTCTTAAAACTTTTCTCCAGGGTTACCATGGTCGAGTGGAAAAGCGTCCAAGAAGTAGCACTTAACCCAGCCAACATTGGCTGGATGAAGCGCCTGGACGCTTGGCCTTTCGCTTGAAAAAATTAAAAAAATTCCTCCTGGGTGGCAGTGGTTGAGTGGAAAAGAGTCCAAGAAGTAGCACCTTTCACGGCCAAGATTGGCTAGACGAAGCGCCTAGATATCTGGACTCAGGATTTTTGAATTCTTAAAAATTTTCTCCAGGGTTACCATAGTCGAGTGGAAAAGCGTCCAAGAAGTAGCACTTAACCCAGCCAACATTGGTTGGATGAAGCGCCTGGACGTTTGGCCTTTTCGCTTTGAAAATTAAAAAATTTCTCCAGGATGGCAGTGGTTGAGTGGAAAAAGTCCAAGAAGTAGCACCTTTCACGGACACGATTGGCTAGACGAAGCGCCTGGATGTTTGGCATTAAGTTTTGAATTCTTAAAAATTTTCTCCAGGGTTACCATAGTCGAGTAGAAAAGAGTCCAAGAAGTAGCACTTAACCCAGCCAAGATCGGCTGGATGAAGCGCCTGACTTTTGGATTTTTCGCTTGAAAATTTAAAAATTTTCTCCAGGGTGGCAGGAGTTGAGTGAAATAGAGTCCAAGAAGTAGCACCTTTCACGGCCAAGATTGGCTAGATGAAGCGCCTGGATGTTTGGCATTAAGTTTTGAATTCTTAAAAATTTTCTCCAGGGTTGCCATGGTCGAGTGGAAAAGCGTCCAAGAAGTAGCACTTAACCCAGACAAGATCGGCTGCCTGAAGCGCCTGGATGTTTGGGCTCAGGTTTTGAAAGCTTAAACATTTTCTCCAGGGTTACCATGGTCGAGGGTGAAATTGTCTGAGAAATCAAACCTATTCTGGCCAAGATCGGCTAGATGAAGCACCTGGATAGCTGGACTTAGGTTTTGAAAAATTAAAAATTTCTCCAGGTTGGCAGTGGTTGAGTGGAAAAGAGTCCAAGAAGTAGCACCTTTCACGGCCAAGATTGGCTAGACGAAGCGACTGGATGTTTGGCATTAAGTTTTGAATTCTTAAAAATTTTCTCCAGGGTTACCATAGTCGAGTAGAAAAGAGTCCAAGAAGTAGCACTTAACCCAGCCAAGATCGGCTGGATGAAGCGCCTGGACGTTTAAACTTTCGCTTTGAAATTTTAAAAATTTTCCCCAGGGTGGCAGGGGTTAAGTGAAATAGAGTCCAAGAAGTAGCACCTTTCACGCCAAGATTGGCTAGATGAAGCGCCTGGATGTTTGGCATTAAGTTTTGAATTCTTAAAAATTTCCTCCAGGGTGGCAGGGGTTGAGTGGAAAAGCGTCCAAGAAGTAGCACTTAACCCAGTCAAGATGGGCTGGATGAAGCGCCTGGACGTTTGGACGTTCGCTTTGAAAATTTAAAAATTTTCTCCAGAGTGGCAGTGGTTGAGTGGAAAAGAGTCCAAGAAGTAGCACCTTTCATGGCCAAGATTGGCTAGATGAAGCGCCTGGATATTTGGCATTAAGTTTTGAATTCTTAAAAAATTTCTCCAGGATTACCATGGTCGAGTTGAAAAGCGTCTAAGAAGTAGCACTTAACCCAGCCAAGACTGGCTGCATGAAGCGCCTGGACGCTTGGACTCGGTTTTGAAAATGTACAAATTTCTCCAGGGTGGCAGGGGTTGAGGAAAAAGAGTCCAAGAAGTAGCACCTTTCACGGCCAAGATTGGCTAGATGAAGCGCCTGGATGTTTGGCATTAAGTTTTGAATTCTTAAAAATTTTCTCCAGGGTTACCATGGTCGAGTGGAAAAGCGCCCAAGAAGTAGCACTTAACCCAGCCAAGATCGGCTGCATGAAGCCGCTGGACGTTTGGACTTTCGCTTTGAAATGTACAAATTTCTCCAGGGTGGCTGTGGTTGAGTGGAAAAGAGTCCAAGAAGTAGCACCTTTCACGGACAAGATTGGCTAGACGAAGCGCCTGGATGTTTGGCATTAAGTTTTGAATTTTAAAAATTTTCTCCAGGGTTACCATAGTCGAGTGGAAAAGAGTCCAAGAAGTAGCACTTAACCCAGACAAGATCGGCTGGCTGAAGCGCCTGGACGCTTGATTTTCGGGCTGAAAATTTAAAAATTTTCTCCAGGGTGGCAGGGGTTGAGTGAAATAGAGTCCAAGAAGTAGCACCTTTCACGGCCAAGATTGGCTAGATGAAGCGCTGGATGTTTGGCATTAAGTTTTAAATTCTAAAAATTTTCTCCAGGGTTGCCATGGTCGAGTGGAAAAGCGTCCAAGAAGTAGCACTTAACCCAGACAAGATCGGCTGGCTGAAGCGCCTGGATGTTTGGGCTCAGGTTTTGAAAGCTTAAACATTTTCTCCAGGGTTACCATGGTCGAGGGGAAATTGTCTGAGAAATCAAACCTATTCCGGCCAAGATCGGCTAGATGAAGCACCTGGATGGCTGGACTTAGGTTTTGAAAATTAAAAAATTTCACTCCAGGGTGGCAGGGGTTGAGTGAAAAAGCGTCCAAGAAGTAGTACTTAACCCAGCCAAGATCGGCTGGATGAAGCGCCTGGACGTTTGGACTTTCGCTTTGAAAATTTAAAAATTTCGTCCAGAGTGGCAGTGGTTGAGTGGAAAAGAGTCCAAGAAGTAGCACCTTTCACGGACAAGATTGGCTAGATGAAGCATCTGGATGCTTGGCATTAAGTTTTGAATTCTTAAAAATTTTCTCCAGGGTTACCATGGTCGAGTGGAAAAGCGTCCAAGAAGTAGCACTTAACCCAGCCAAGACCAGCTGGTTGAAGCACCTAGATATTTGGACTCAGGTTTTGAAAATTAAAAAATTTCCTCCAGGTTGACTGGGGTTGAGTGGAAAAGAGTCCAAGAAGTAGCACCTTTCACGGCCAAGATTGGCTAGATGAAGCGCCTGGATGTTTGGCATTAAGTTTTGAATTCTTAAAAAATTTCTCCAGGATTACCATGGTTGAGTTGAAAAGCGTCCAAGAAGTAGCACTTAACCCAGCCAAGACTGGCTGCATGAAGCGCCTGGACGTTTGGACTTTCGCTTTGAAAAAGTACAAATTTCCTCCAGGGTGGCAGGGGTTGAGTGGAAAAAGAGTCCAAGAAGTAGCACCTTTCACGGCCAAGATTGGCTAGATGAAGCGCCTGGATGTTTGGCATTAAGTTTTGAATTCTTAAAAATATCCTCCAGAGTGGCAGTGGTTGAGTGGAAAAGAGTCCAAGAAATAGCACCTTTCACGGCCAAGATTGACTAGATGAAGCGCCTGGATGTTTGGCATTAAGTTTTGAGTTCTTAAAAATTTTCTCCAGGGTTACCATGGTCGAGTGGAAAAGCGTCCAAGAAGTAGCACTTAACCCAGCCAAGATCAGCTGGATGAAGCGCCTGGATGTTTGGCCTTTAGCTTTGAAAATTAAAAAAATTTCCTCCAGGGTGGCAGTGGTTGAGTGGAAAAAAGTCCAAGAAGTAGCACCTTTCACGGCCAAGATTGGCTAGATGAAGCGCTGGATGTTTGGCATTAAGTTTTAAATTCTAAAAATTTTCTCCAGGGTTACCATGGTTGAGTGGAAAAGCGTGTCAAGAAGTAGCACTTAACCCAGCCAAGATTGGCTGGATGAAGCGCCTGGATGTTTGGCCTTTCGCTTTGAAAATTTAAAAATTTCCTCCAGAGTGGCAGTGGTTGAGTGGAAAAGAGTCCAAGAAGTAGCACTTTTCACGGCCAAGAAAGGCTAGATGAAGCGCCTGGATGTTTGGCATTAAGTTTTAAATTCTTAAAAATTTTCTCCAGGGTTACCATGGTCGAGTGGAAAAATCGTCCAAGAAGTAGCACTTAACCCAGCCAAGATCGGCTGGCTGAAGTGCCTGGATGTTTGGGCTCAGGTTTTGAATTCTTAAAAAATTTTTCCAGGGTTACCATGTTCGAGTGGAAAAGCGTCCAAGAAATAGCACTTAACCCAGCCATGATCGGCTGGATAAAGTGCCTGGACGTTTGGACTTTCGCTTTGAAAATTAAAAAATTTCCTCCAGAGTGGCAGTGGTTGAGTGGAAAAGAGTCCAAGAAGTAGCACCTTTCACGGCCAAGATTGGCTAGATGAAGTACCCGGATGCTTGGCATTAAGTTTTGAATTCTTAAAAATTTTCTCCAGGGTTACCATGGTCGACTGGAAAAGCGTCCATGAAGCAGCACTTAACCCAGCCAAGATCGGCTGTATGAAGCGCCTAGATATCTGGACTCAGGTTTTGAAAATTAAAAAATTTCCTCCAGGGTGGCAGGGGTTGAATGGAAAAGAGTCCAAGAAGTAGCACCTTTCACGGCCAAGATTGGCTTAGATGAAGCGCCTGGATGTTTGGCATTAAGTTTTGAATTCTTAAAATTTTTCTCCAGGGTGGCAGGGGTTGAGTGGAAAAGCGTCCAAGAAGTAGCACTTAACCCAGACAAGATCGGCTGCCTGAAGCGCCTGGATGTTTGGGCTCAGGTTTTGAAAGCTTAAACATTTTCTCCAGGGTTACCATGGTCGAGGGGGAAATTGTCTGAGAAATCAAACCTATTCCGCCAAGATCGGCTAGATGAAGCACCTGGATGGCTGGACTTTAGGTTTTGAAAATTAAAAAATTTCTCCAGGGTGGCAGGGGTTGAGTGAAAAAGCGTCCAAGAAGTAGCACTTAACCCAGCCAAGATCGGCTGGATGAAGCGCCTGGACGTTTGGACTTTCGCTTTGAAAATTTAAAAATTTCCAGAGTGGCAGTGGTTGAGTGGAAAAGAGTCCAAGAAGTAGCACCTTTCACGCCAAGATTGGTTAGATGAAGCGCCTGGATGTTTGGCATTAAGTTTTGAATTCTTAAAAATTTTCTCCAGGGTTACCATGGTCGAGTGGAAAAGCGTCCAAGAAGTAGCACACTTAACTCCAGCCAAGATCGCTGGATGAAGCGCCTAGATATCTGGGTTCAGGTTTTGAAAATTAAAAAATTTCCTCCAGGGTTGCAGGGGTTGAATGGAAAAGAGTCCAAGAAGTAGCACCTTCACGGCCAAGATTGGCTAGATGAAGCGCCTGATGTTTGGCATTAAATTTTGAATTCTTAAAAATTTTCTCCAGGGTTACCATGGTCGAGTGGAAAAGCGTCCAAGAAGTAGCACTTAACCCAGCCAAGATCGGCTGGATGAAGCGCCTAGATATCGGGACTCAGGTTTGAAAACTGCAAAAATTTCCTCCACGGTGGCAGGGGTTGAATGGAAAAGAGTCCAAGAAGTAGCACCTTTCACGGCCAAGATTGGCTAGATGAAGCACCTGGATGTTTGGCATTAAGTTTTGAATTCTTAAAAATTTTCTCTAGGGTTACCATGGTAGAGTGGAAAAGCGTCCAAGAAGTAGCACTTAACCCAGCCGAGATCGGCTGGATGAAGTGCCTGGACGTTTAGCATTAAGTTTTGAATTCTTAAAAGTTTTCTCCAGGGTTACCATAGTTGAGTAGAAAAGAGTCCAAGAAGTAGCACTTAACCCAGCCAAGATCGGCTGGATGAAGCGCCTGGACGTTTGGACTTTCGCTTTGAATTCTTAAAAATTTTCTCCAGGGTTGCCATGGTCGAGTGGAAAAGCGTCCAAGAAGTAGCACTTAACCCAGCCAAGATCGGCTGGCTGAAGCACCTGGATGTTTGGGCTCAGGTTTTGAAAGCTTAAACATTTTCTCCAGGGTTACCATGCTCGAGGGGGAAATTGTCTGAGAAATCAAACCTATTCCGGCCAAGATCGGCTAGATGAAGCACCTGGATGGCTGGACTTAGGTTTTGAAAATTAAAAAACTTCCTCCAGGTTGGCAGGGGTTGAGTGAAATAGAGTCCAAGAAGTAGCACCTTTCACGGCCAAGATTGGCTAGACGAAGCGCCTGGATGTTTGGCATTAAGTTTTGAATTCTTAAAAATTTTCTCCAGGGTTACCATAGTCGAGTAGAAAAGAGTCCAAGAAGTAGCACTTAACCCAGCCAAGATAGGCTGGATGAAGCGCCTGGACGTTTGGACTTTCGCTTTGAAAATTTAAAAATTTTCTCCAGGGTGGCAGGGGTTGAGTGAAATAGAGTCCAAGAAGTAGCACCTTTCACGGCCAAGATTGGCTAGATGAAGCGCCTGGATGTTTGGCATTAAGTTTTGAATTCTTAAAAATTTTCTCCAGGGTTACCATAGTCGAGTAGAAAAGAGTCCAAGAAGTAGCACTTAACTCAGCCAAGATCGGTTGGATGAAGCGCCTGGATGTTTGGATTTTCGCTTGAAAATTTAAAAATTTTCTCCAGGGTGGCAGGGGTTGAGTGAAATAGAGTCCAAGAAGTAGCACCTTTCACGGCCAAGATTGGCTAGATGAAGCGCCTGGATGTTTGGCATTAAGTTTTGAATTCTTAAAAATTTTCTCCAGGGTTGCCATGGTCAAGTGGAAAAGCATCCAAGAAGTAGCACTTAACCCAGACAAGATCGGCTGGCTGAAGCGCCTGGATGTTTGGGCTCAGGTTTTGAAAGCTTAAACATTTTCTCCAGGGTTACCATGGTCGAGGGGGAAATTGTCTGAGAAATCAAACCTATTCCGGCCAAGATCGGCTAGATGAAGCACCTGGATGGCTGGACTTAGGTTTTGAAAAATTAAAAATTTCTCTCCAGGTTGGCAGTGGTTGAGTGGAAAAGAGTCCAAGAAGTAGCACCATTCACGGCCAAGATTGGCTAGACAAAGCGCTGGATTTTTGGCATTAAGTTTTGAATTCTTAAAAATTTTCTCCAGGGTTACCATAGTCGAGTAGAAAAGAGTCCAAGAAGTAGAACTTAACCCAGCCAAGATCGGCTGGATGAAGCGCCTGGACGTTTGGACTTTCGCTTTGAAAATTTAAAAATTTCCTCCAGGGTGGCAGGGGTTGATTAAAATAGAGTCCAAGAAGTAGCACCTTTCATGGCCAAGATTGGTTGGATGAAGCACCTGGATGTTTGGCATTAAGTTTTGAATTCTTAAAAATTTTCTCCAGGGTTACCATAGTCGAGTAGAAAAGAGTCAAGAAGTAGCACTTAACCCAGCCAAGATCGGCTGGATGAAGCGCTTGGACGTTTGGACTTTCGCTTGAAAATTAAAAAATTTCTCCAGGCTGGCAGGGGTTGAGTGAAATAGAGTCCAAGAAGTAGCACCTTTCACGGCCAAGATTGGCTAGATGAAGTGTCTGGATGTTTGGCATTAAGTTTTGAATTCTTAAAAATTTTCTCCAGGGTTACTATAGTCGAGTAGAAAAGAGTCCAAGAAGTAGCACTTAACCCAGCCAAGATCGGCTGGATGAAGCGCCTGGACGCTTGGACTTTCGCTTGAAAATTTAAAAATTTCTTCCAGAGTGGCAGTGGTTGAGTGGAAAAGAGTCCAAGAAGTAGCACCTTTCACGGCCAAGATTGGCTAGATGAAGCACCTGGATGCTTAGCTTTAAGTTTTGAATTTTAATAATTTTCTCCAGGGTTACCATGGTCGAGTGGAAAAGCGTCTGAAGAAGTAGCACTTAACCCAGCCAAGATCGGCTGGATGAAGCGCCTAGATATCTGGACTCAGGTTTTGAATTCTTAAAAATTTTCTCCAGGGTTACCATGGTCGAGTGGAAAAGCGCCCAAGAAGTAGCACTTAACCCAGCCAACATTGGTTGGATGAAGCGCCTGGACGCTTGGCCTTTGCTTTGAAAATTAAAAATTTCTCCAGGATGGCAGTGGTTGAGTGGAAAAGCGTCCAAGAAGTAGCACCTTTCACGGACACGATTGGCTAGACGGCGCCTGGATGTTTGGCATTAAGTTTTGAATTCTTAAAAATTTTCTCCAGGGTTACCATAGTCGAGTAGAAAAGAGTCCAAGAAGTAGCACTTAACCCAGCCAAGATCGGCTGGATGAAGCGCCTGGACTTTTGGATTTCGCTTTGAAAATTTAAAAATTTTCTCCAGGGTGGCAGGAGTTGAGTGAAATAGAGTCCAAGAAGTAGCACCTTTCACGGCCAAGATTGGCTAGATGAAGCGCCTGGATGTTTGGCATTAAGTTTTGAATTCTTAAAAATTTTCTCCAGGGTTGCTATGGTCGAGTGGATAAGCGCCCAAGAAGTAGCACTTAACCCAGACAAGATCGGCTGCCTGAAGCGCCTGGATGTTTGGGCTCAGGTTTTGAAAG
This sequence comes from Puntigrus tetrazona, assembly GCF_018831695.1. Taxonomy (NCBI): domain Eukaryota; kingdom Metazoa; phylum Chordata; class Actinopteri; order Cypriniformes; family Cyprinidae; genus Puntigrus; species Puntigrus tetrazona. The sequence goes on from NW_025048645.1 coordinate 289,470, forward strand.
CTTAAACATTTTCTCCAGGGTTACCATGGTCGAGGGTGAAATTGTCTGAGAAATCAAACCTATTCTGGCCAAGATCGGCTAGATGAAGCACCTGGATGGCTGGACTTAAGGTTTTGAAAATTAAAAAATTCCTCCAGGTTGGCAGTGGTTGAGTGGAAAAGAGTCCAAGAAGTAGCACCTTTCACGGCCAAGATTGGCTAGACGGGCGACTGGATGTTTGGCATTAAGTTTTGAATTCTTAAAAATTTTCTCCAGGGTTACCATAGTCGAGTAGAAAAGAGTCCAAAGAAGTAGCACTTAACCCAGCCAAGATCGGCTGGATGAAGCGCCTGGACGCTTAAACTTTCGCTTTGAAAATTTTAAAATTTTCTCCAGGGTGGCAGGGGTTGAGTGAAATAGAGTCCAAGAAGTAGCACCTTTCACGGCCAAGATTGGCTAGATGAAGCGCCTGGATGTTTGGCATTAAGTTTTGAATTCTTAAAAATTTTCTCCAGGGTTACCATAGTCGAGTAGAAAAACGAGTCCAAGAAGTAGCATTTAACCCAGCCAAGATCGGCTGGACATTTGGACTTTCGCTTGAAAATTAAAAATTTCTCCAGGTTGGCAGTGGTTGAGTGGAAAAGAGTCCAAGAAGTAGCACCTTTCACGGCCAAGATTGGCTAGATGAAGCGCCTGGATGTTTGGCATTAAGTTTTGAATTCTTAAAAATTTTCTCCAGGGTTGCCATGGTCGAGTGGAAAAGCGCCCAAGAAGTAGCACTTAACCCAGACAAGATCGGCTGGCTGAAGCGCCTGGATGTTTGGGCTCAGGTTTTGAAAGCTTAAACATTTTCTCCAGGGTTACCATGGTCGAGGGGAAATTGTCTGAGAAATCAAACCTATTCCGGCCAAGATCGGCTAGATGAAGCACCTGGATGGCTGGACTTAGGTTTTGAAAATTAAAAATTTCTCCAGGTTGGCAGTGGTTGAGTGGAAAAGAGTCCAAGAAGTAGCACCTTTCACGGCCAAGATTGGCTAGATGAAGCGCCTGGATGTTTGGCATTAAGTTTTGAATTCTTAAAAATTTTCTCCAGGGTTGCCATGGTCGAGTGGAAAAGCGTCCAAGAAGTAGCACTTAACCCAGACAAGATCGGCTGGCTGAAGCGCCTGGATGTTTGGGCTCAGGTTTTGAAAGCTTAAACATTTTCTCCAGGGTTACCATGGTCGAGGGGGAAATTGTCTGAGAAATCAAACCTATTCCGCCAAGATCGGCTAGATGAAGCACCTGGATGGCTGGACTTAGGTTTTGAAAATTAAAAATTTCTCCAGGTTGGCAGTGGTTGAGTGGAAAGAGTCCAAGAAGTAGCACCTTTCACGGCCAAGATTGGCTAGATGAAGCGCCTGGATGTTTGGCATTAAGTTTTGAATTCTTAAAAATTTTCTCCAGGGTTGCCATGGTCGAGTGGAAAAGCGTCCAAGAAGTAGCACTTAACCCAGACAAGATCGGCTGGCTGAAGCGCCTGGATGTTTGGGCTCAGGTTTTGAAAGCTTAAACATTTTCTCCAGGGTTACCATGGTCGAGGGGGAAATTGTCTGAGAAATCAAACCTATTCCGCCAAGATCGGCTAGATGAAGCACCTGGATGGCTGGACTTAGGTTTTGAAAATTAAAAAATTTCCTCCAGGTTGGCAGTGGTTGAGTGGAAAAGAGTCCAAGAAGTAGCACCTTTCACGGCCAAGATTGGCTAGACGAAGCGCCTGGATGTTTGGCATTAAGTTTTGAATTCTTAAAAATTTTCTCCAGGGTTGCCATGGTCGAGCAGAAAAGAGTCCAAGAAGTAGCACTTAACCCAGACAAGATCGGCTGGCTGAAGCGCCTGGATGTTTGGGCTCAGGTTTTGAAAGCTTAAACATTTTCTCCAGGGTTACCATGGTCGAGGGGAAATTGTCTGAGAAATCAAACCTATTCCGCCAAGATCGGCTAGATGAAGCACCTGGATGGCTGGACATAGGTTTTGAAAATTAAAAATTTCCTCCAGGTTGGCAGTGGTTGAGTGGAAAAGAGTCCAAGAAGTAGCACCTTTCACGGCCAACATTGGCTAGACGAAGCGCCTGGATGTTTGGCATTAAGTTTTGAATTCTTAAAAATTTTCTCCAGGGTTACCATAGTCGAGTAGAAAAGAGTCCAAGAAGTAGCACTTAACCCAGCCAAGATCGGCTGGAAGAAGCGCCTGGATGCTTGGACTTTCGCTTTTGAAAAATTAAAAATTTTCTCCAGGGTGGCAGGGGTGAGTGAAATAGAGTCCAAGAAGTAGCACCTTTCATGTCCAAGATTGGCTAGATGAAGTGCCTGGATGTTTGGCATTAAGTTTTGAATTCTTAAAACTTTTCTCCAGGGTTACCATGGTCGAGTGGAAAGCGTCCAAGAAGTAGCACTTAACCCAGCCAACATTGGCTGGATGAAGCGCCTGGACGTTTGGCCTTTCGCTTTGAAAAATTAAAAATTTTCTCCAGGGTGGCAGTGGTTGAGTGGAAAAGAGTCCAAGAAGTAGCACCTTTCACGGACAAGATTGGCTAGATGAAGCGCCTGGATGTTTGGGCTCAGGTTTTGAAAGCTTAAACATTTTCTCCAGGGTTACCATGGTCGAGGGGAAATTGAGTCCAGAAATCAAACCTATTCCAGCCAAGATCGGCTAGATGAAGCACCTGGATGGCTGGACTTAGGTTTTGAAAATTAAAAATTTCTCCAGGTTGGCAGTGGTTGAGTGGAAAAGAGTCCAAGAAGTAGCACCTTTCACGGCCAACATTGGCTAGATGAAGTGCCTGGATGTTTGGCATTAAGTTTTTAATTCTTAAAAATTTTCTCCAGGGTTACCATAGTCGAGTGAAAAGAGTCCAAGAAGTAGCACTTAACCCAGCCAAGATCGGCTGGAAGAAGCGCCTGGACGTTTGGACTTTCGCTTTAAAAATTAAAAATTTTCTCCAGGGTGGCAGGGTTGAGTGGAAAGAGTCCAAGAAGTAGCACCTTTCACGGCCAACATTGGCTAGACGTAAGCGCCTGGATGTTTGGCATTAAGTTTTGAATTCTTAAAAATTTTCTCCAGGGTTACCATAGTCGAGTAGAAAAATTGTCCAAGAAGTAGCACTTAACCCAGCCAAGATCGGCTGGAAGAAGCGCCTGGATGTTTGGACTTTCGCTTTTGAAAATTAAAAATTTTTCTCCAGGGTGGCAGGGGTTGAGTGAAATAGAGTCCAAGAAGTAGCACCTTTCACGGCCAAGATTGGCTAGATGAAGTGCCTGGATGTTTGGCATTAAGTTTTGAATTCTTAAAAATTTTCTCCAGGGTTACCATGGTCGAGTGGAAAAGAGTCCAAGAAGTAGCACTTAACCCAGCCAAGATTGGCTGGATGAAGCGCCTGGATCGCTTTGGCCTTCGCTTTGAAAATTAAAAAAATTCTCCTGGGTGGCAGTGGTTGAGTGGAAAGAGTCCAAGAAGTAGCACCTTTCACGGACAAGATTGGCTAGATGAAGCGCCTGGATGTTTGGGCTCAGGTTTTGAAAGCTAAACATTTTCTCCAGGGTTACCATGGTCGAGGGGGAAATTGTCTGAGAAATCAAACCTATTCCGCCAAGATCGGCTGGATGAAGCACCTGGATGGCTGGACTTAGGTTTTGAAAATTAAAAAATTTCTCCAGGTTGGCAGTGGTTGAGTGGAAAAGAGTCCAAGAAGTAGCACCTTTCACGGCCAAGATTGGCTAGACGAAGCGCCTGGATGTTTGGGCATTAAGTTTTTAATTCTTAAAAATTTTCTCCAGGGTTACCATAGTCGAGCAGAAAAGAGTCTGAAGAAGTAGCACTTAACCCAGCCAAGATCGGCTGGAAGAAGCGCCTGGATGCTTGGACTTTCGCTTTGAAAATTTAAAAATTTTCTCCAGGTGGCAGGGTTGAGTGGAAAAGAGTCCAAGAAGTAGCACCTTTCACGGCCAACATTGGCTAGACGAAGTGCCTGGATGTTTGGCATTAAGTTTTTAATTCTTAAAAATTTTCTCCAGGGTTACCATAGTCGAGTAGAAAAGAGTCCAAGAAGTAGCACTTAACCCAGCCAAGATCGGCTGGAAGAAGCGCCTGGACGTTTGGACTTTCGCTTTTAAAAATTTAAAAATTTTCTCCAGGGTGGCAGGGGTTGAGTGGAAAAGAGTCCAAGAAGTAGCACCTTTCACGGCCAACATTGGCTAGACGAAGTGCCTGGATGTTTGGCATTAAGTTTTTAATTCTTAAAAATTTTCTCCAGGGTTACCATAGTCGAGTAGAAAAGAGTCCAAGAAGTAGCACTTAACCCAGCCAAGATCGGCTGGAAGAAGCGCCTGGACGTTTGGACTTTTGCTTTTAAAAAATTTTAAAATTTTCTCCAGGGTGGCAGGGGTTGAGTGAAATAGAGTCCAAGAAGTAGCACCTTTCATGGCCAAGATTGGCTAGATGAAGTGCCTGGATGTTTGGTATTAAGTTTTGAATTTTAAAACTTTTCTCCAGGGTTACCATGGTCGAGTGGAAAAGCGTCCCAAGAAGTAGCACTTAACCCAGCCAACATTGGCTGGATGAAGCGCCTGGACGTTTGGCCTTTCGCTTTGAAAATTAAAAAAATTCCCTCCTGGGTGGCAGTGGTTGAGTGGAAAAAGAGTCCAAGAAGTAGCACCTTTCACGGACAAGATTGGCTAGATGAAGCGCCTGGATGTTTGGGCTCAGGTTTTGAAAGCTTAAACATTTTCTCCAGGGTTACCATGGTCGAGGGGAAATTGTCTGAGAAATCAATCCTATTCCGGCCAAGATCGGCTGAATGAAGCACCTGGATGGCTGGATTTAGGTTTTGAAAATTAAAAATTTTCTCCAGGGTGGCAGGGGTTGAGTGAAATAGAGTCCAAGAAGTAGCACCTTTCATGGCCAAGATTGGCTAGATGAAGTGCCTGGTGTGTTTGGCATTAATTTTGAATTCTTAAAACTTTTCTCCAGGGTTACCATAGTCGAAGTGGAAAAGCGTCCCAAGAAGTAGCATTTAACCCAGCCAACATTGGCTGGATGAAGCGCCTGGACGTTTGGCCTTTCGCTTTGAAAAATTAAAAATTCCTCCAGGGTTGCAGTGGTTGGAGAGGAAAAGAGTCCAAGAAGTAGCACCTTTCACGGACAAGATTGGCTAGACGAAGCGCCTGGATGTTTGCCATTAAGTTTTGAATTCTTAAAAATTTTCTCCAGGCTTGCCATGGTTGAGTGGAAAAGCGTCCAAGAAGTAGCACTTAACCCAGACAAGATCGGCTGGCTGAAGCGCCTGGATGTTTGGGCTCAGGTTTTGAAAGCTTAAACATTTTCTCCAGGGTTACCATGGTCGAGGGGGAAATTGTCTGAGAAATCACACCTATTCCGGCCAAGATCGGCTAAATGAAGCACCTGGATGGCTGGACTTAGGTTTTGAAAATTAAAAAAATTTCCTCCAGGTTGGCAGTGGTTGAGGAAAAGAGTCCAAGAAGTAGCACCTTTCACGGCCAAGATTGGCTAGACGGTTACTGGATGTTTGGCATTAAGTTTTGAATTCTTAAAAATTTTCTCCAGGGTTACCATAGTCGAGTAGAAAAGAGTCCAAGAAGTAGCACTTAACCCAGCCAAGATCGGCTGGAAGAAGCGCCTGGACGTTTGGACTTTCGCTTTGAAAATTTAAAAATTTTTCTCAGGGTGGCAGGGGTTGAGTGAAATAGAGTCCAAGTAGTAGCACCTTTCACGGCCAAGATTGGCTAGATGAAGCGCCTGGATGTTTGGCATTAAGTTTTGAATTCTTAAAAATTTTCTCCAGGGTTGCCATGGTCGAGGTGGAAAACGCCCAAGAAGTAGCACTTAACCCAGACAAGATCGGCTGGCTGAAGCGCCTGGATGTTTGGGCTCAGGTTTTGAAAGCTTAAACATTTTCTCCAGGGTTACCATGGTCGAGGGGGAAATTGTCTGAGAAATCAAACCTATTCTGGCCAAGATCGGCTAGATGAAGCACCTGGATGGCTGGACTTAGGTTTTGAAAATTAAAAATTTCCTCCAGGTTGGCAGTGGTTGAGTGGAAAAGAGTCCAAGAAGTAGCACCTTTCACGGCCAACATTGGCTGAGACGAAGCACCTGGATGTTTGGCATTAAGTTTTGAATTCTTAAAAATTTTCTCCAGGGTTACCACAGTCGAGTAGAAAAGAGTCCAAGAAGTAGCACTTCAACCCAGCCAAGATCGCTGGATGAAGCGCCTGGACGTTTGGATCTCTGGCTTTGAAAATGTAAAAATTTTCTCCAGGGTGGCAGGGGAGTTGAGTGAAATAGAGTCCAAGTAGCACCTTTCACGGCCAAGATTGGCTAGATGAAGCGCCTGGATGTTTGGCATTAAGTTTTGAATTCTTAAAAATTTTCTCCAGGGTTGCCATATATCAGTGGAAAAACGCGTCCAAGAAGTAGCACTTAACCCAGACAAGATCGGCTGGCTGAAGCGCCTGGATGTTTGGGCACAGGTTTTGAAAGCTTAAACATTTTCTCCAGGGTTACCATGGTCGATGGGGGAAATTGTCTGAGAAATCAAACCTATTCCGGCCAAGATCGGCTAGATGAAGCACCTGGATGGCTGGACTTGGGTTTTGAAAATTAAAAAATTTCCTCCAGGTTGGCAGTGGTTGAGTGGAAAAGAGTCCAAGAAGTATTAGCACCTTTCACGGCCAAGATTGGCTAGATGAAGCGCCTGGATGTTTGGCATTAAGTTTTGAATTCTTAAAAATTTTCTCCAGGGTTGCCATGGTCAGGTAGAGAAAGCGTCAAGAAGTAGCACTTAGCAGACAAGATCGGCTGGCTGGGCGCCTGGATCATTTGGAGGCTCAGGTTTTGAAAGCAAACATTTTCTCAGGAGTTACCAT